>NW_022111365.1:271848-272679 GCF_000313985.2 Echinops telfairi | reverse complement strand
ATGTGGTAAATATTTGTACCACTCACAGACTCTTTATTACTAACTAAATATTAAATGTATTGGTAACAGAATAAAAAGATACAATGCCTTTGAAGCAAGTACTCAGTAAATGCTGACAACGTTCTAAGGTACAGAGAAAGAAAATGGATATATTTAAGAATGTTGCTTCCAGGCATCATGATAAGCACTTGTGGTAGACGTTTCTCATGTTCATCACAACCTAGGTCTCTAGCTCTCTGGCTTGGAACTAGTTTGCAGCGAGATGGCCAAATGCACCAAGATGGTCGGGATTGTGGGCATATAGTGGGCCCTTTCTGTGCCTCCCTCAGGAAAAATGTTAAAGAAAATTGAAATCAGCCATCATGCCAAATACACTTGCTGTTTCTGCGGCAAACCAAAATGAAGAGATGCACTGTGGGCATCTGGCACTGTGGCTCCTGCATGAGGACAGGAGCTGGTGGGGCCTGACCTACAAGACCCCCTCTGCTGTCACAGGAAATTCCACCACCAGAAGACTGAAGGAACTGAAAGACCAGTAGAAGATCCACTATCTGAAACCAATCTGGTTTGTAGAAAATGTTTTAATTTATGTAAAAAAATATTTTTAGGTCCCCATTGATAGAGTACACTACCTTACTACCAGCCCACCTCCACACCTTACAACTGGGTGTGGTTATGTGACTGGTGTAATCCACCAATATGAATGTGGAGTCCTGGGCTGAGTAGTGCCTTAGACTGAGTTTTCTCCAAGAAGGAAAGCCAGTGGGGAGAAAGAGAGAGTGAGAGTGCTAGGAAATGGCTCACATGGTTGTAGAGGCTGGCAAACTCCAA
>NW_022111365.1:269226-270175 GCF_000313985.2 Echinops telfairi | reverse complement strand
TCCTTTTACTTTCCTCTTGTCCCACTATCATGCTCAGCCTTCATTTGGGTTTCAGTGATTTCTCTCGGTTACATTGCCCTTGACCAAGCCCTACCCGGCCTCCTACACCCTCCTCACCCTCGTCTTTGGATCACTTGTTGTTACCCCATCCCTGGGTTGGTCAACACCTCTTCATTTACCCCACCTCCCCCTCTCCCATATCTCCTCAGAACCATTGGTCCCGCCATCATCATTTCCAAGACATTGTCTTTCTACTTGAGCCCTTGTTATCAACTCTCTTTTTCACCCCCTCGCGAACCCTCCCACCATCATGAACTCTTGATAAATTATAAATTATTATTATTTTCATATCTGATACCATTTGCTGTGGGATCTTATACATTGATCATTTCCATTAGTTTCCCCTTCTTTCCCCACCTTTCCCTTACCCTCATGGTATCACTACTCCCATTATTGTTCTTGAGGGGTTTACCTGTCCTAGATTCCATGTGTGGAGAGCTCTTATCTGTACCTGTGTACATCCTCTGGTCTAGCTGGATTTGTAAGGTAGAACAATAGTCATGATAGTGAGCAGGGGGGTGAGGTGGAGGGAAGCATTAAAGAACTAGAGGAAAGTTGTATGTTTCATCAATGCTATACTGCACCCTGGCTTGCTCATTCCTTCCTTGTGACCCTTCTGTGAGGGGGTGTCCGATTGTCTACAGATGGGCTTTGGGTCTCCACTCCAACCCCTCTTATTGGCATCAATATGATTGTTTGTTTTGGGTCTTCTGATGCCCGATACATCGTGATCACACAGGCTGGTGTGCTTCTTCCCTGTGGGTTTTGTTGATTCCCTGCTAGATGGCCACTTGTTTAACTTCAAGCCTTTAAGACCCCAGATGATATATCTTCTAACAGCTGGGCACCCTAAACTTTCTTCACCACCTTTGTTTATGCACCTATTTTG
>NW_022111365.1:262725-266160 GCF_000313985.2 Echinops telfairi | reverse complement strand
AGCCTAATATGCATTTGAAAGTTGGACATTGAATAAGAAAGGCAAAGAAAAATCAGTGCATTTGGAATGGGGTGCTATAGGAGAATACTGAAAGTACTGTGGACTGCTAAAAGGACAAACCTATCTGTCTTGGAGGAAGCATGGCCAAAGGGTTCCTTAGAGGCAAGGTTGGAAAAGCGTGCTCTTACATACTTTGGACATGTTGTCAGGAGAGAGCAGTTTCTGGAAAGGACATCATGCTTGGTAAGGTAGAGGGGCAGGGAACAAGAGGAAGCCCTTCATGGAGCTGCATCGACAGGGGCTGCAGCAATGGGCTCAAGCACAGGAACATATCGTGAGGCTGGCGCAGAACCAGACAGTGTTTTGTTCTGTTGTGTATAAGGTCGTTATTGGTTGGAATCAAGTCAGTGGCACTTAAGAAGAACAACCGTTTTCCATGGGCTGTAATCACAATATATCGTAACCTTAAGAGACTTTTTGTATTCCAGACATAACTTTACCTCCATTATGTAATATCAATTCAATTTTCCTCAATAATTAAGATCGGTCACGGTAGACAATACAATAACTCCCTTCTTTGCTTGCTGATACAGAGGCATGAGGAGCCCAAAGTGGCTGGAGAGCATTCTTAACTTCCAATCCAATGGAATCAACATTATCTCTCCAGGTGGAAGTATTCCCCCATTTAGAATGAAGGGGCTAGGCCTGAAGAATATAGTATTGCAGGGAGAGGAAGCAAAACTCGGAATGAATCCCTCAGGATAAGAGAAGGTGGTTCCTTTCCCCTTTACAACCTTTGGTCCCTAATCTGATGAATCTTGGCTTTTGGAGAAACAGCACCACACGATGGGTACTGGTTAGAGAATGGATAGTCTCTTTGGTCCAGCCTTGCAATATATTGCTACCTAGAAAGTACCATAATTGTGTCATAGAAGGCCATTTCATTGTTCTATCAAGCCAGCTGCTTCAGGATTCTGGAGAACATGATGAAATAGCGGATTCTGATAAGTATAGGCCCATTTACTTTGTTTACTGTGATGTGAATTCCTTGATCTTAGGTAATGCTGTGTGGGATATAATTACAGTAGATAAGACCTTCTGTAAGCACATGGAGGGCACTTTTCTGTAAGCACATGGATGCAATACTTGCAGGGAAGGCAAATCTATATTCAGAGTGTCTAGTCTAATAAGAAAGGAACCCTGATGGCTTATTGGGTTATGTATTGGCGGCCAGCCATTAGGTCAGCAGTTCGAAACCACCAGCTGCTCCTCAGGAGAAAGTCTCAGAAACCCACAAGGACCGTGCCACCCTGTCCTCTAGGGTCGCTATGAGTAAAAACTGTCTCACTGGCCATGAGTTTGGTTGGATTGTTTTAATCTACAAAGAACAAACTGCTACCCTTTCCATGATGAAAGTGGTTCCATGTAAGCAACATCCCACCAAGTTGCTGGCTCGCTCCCTGAGGAGAAGCCGCCATGCAGATTCAGCATTTGTCTTTGAGTCTGGCAGACTGAGCATTCAGGAGTGGATGTGGCCAAGTTGGCTTCGATGAGTGGAAGTTCATGTTGTTGAGCCCATGCATGATCTTTATCCCTACCACCACGGTAACTTCGGTTATAAGTCCCTTTTTCAATAACAGGATTGGCTAGGGAATGAGAATGTTTTCCCGGAATATGGAAACTGGTTGATGGTTAAAGTCTTCCTCTGCTGGGGTCATTTTGATGAGTATTCACGTGACAAGAGGAGCTTCACTTCTTTGACCTTTTCATTAAGGTTTATTCATATACCTCTTCCCCTTACCTTCTTGCCACCAACTTTCCAACTATGTCCTTTCCCAGTCCCTGTCCTGTCAGTGAAACCAAGGGCCACAGCCCTCAAATCGGTATATAATTACACACTTGGTCATTTCTCCTTGAAGCAAAGTGAGCCGACAGGGCACTGCTCAAAGTTCTGCCCATTGAGAGATTTTCCTTTTATTGCTGTCCTTCAGAGAAGTACCAGAAAGGAGGACCAATACTGCTACTGTTTGACTGGTGCCTACATACTGTGAAGAACCATATGTAAACCAGGAATGAGTTTACGCTCCTTAGTCAACTGATTCTAAGGAACTCCCCAGGAGGCCTAGGTGCAAATTGGGAGAAAAAGGTAATGTGATGAGTAGATATCATGGGCATTTGGGCCCCATTCTCATGCAATTTACTTGTGTCTTGAGGTCCTGCTAAAACCCGATCTTGCATATAACACTTCCATTTAATAATGGAGAGCCGTTCATGTCTGACTTCATGACTCTGTGGGTCAGACAGCCCTCAGTTCATGATGAGCAACTCATTACGTGACAGCCTGATGGCTGTGGTTAGTATACATTTTTGGCAGGTCCCTGACGTCTCCTTCATTCAGGGGGCTATGAATCCAAAAATTCACTCAAATCTGGAAATAGATTGAGGCGCTGTGACTCTTATTTCTATCAATTAGAGTAAGACCACTTTTTACTTAATGTAGAATTCTTCCTATGGTATTAAACCAAACCACTGAGATGATTTTGATTCACAGAAGCCTATGCTATACAGACCAAGTAGATATTTAGTGTATTTCCTATTTATTTCATTCCCTGGGGCATCATGTCTAAGTAAAAAATGCCATATATGCACACAAGTCAGACGATTCTGATAGCTTCTTCAACTCTATTGTCCATCATAATAAACAGTACACCCTGTATTTTTCAAGTAAGTGCTTCCATTTGGCCTCTACCACCGCTGGGTCCTATCAATCACATTTTAGTTAAGTGTCTTAATTCAATTAGAGCAATTCCAGCTGCAGACTCTGACTTACATAAAATAGCAATAACAATAGTGTTTAAGGATGCTGGGGATTCCTTTACAAATTTATTCCTCACCATTGTGGATAAACATGTGTCTTCTGGGCACTCTATGTATGGGTCTAATATGCCAATGTGTGGGTCTAGCATGCCAATTTCTTTAAGGCTTCATATATCTTTTCCTACAGTATACTAAAACAGACCTGATAATTTAACTTGATTTGGTGTAGTCAAACATGCAATCCATTGGCACCAGTCAAATAATCCATTAGATATTTTCCTAATCTCTTGAGCTGAAACACCTAATGATGAATCTGTGCTTAGTGGATTCACAGCAATAAACTCAGGTGGATCTAACTTTATGTTCTTTACACCATTATCCCACACATATTCTTCAAGTAGCACATTCATCTTTTGAGATTCACTGGAACCTAAGTGAAGTTACAAGTCTAGAAGCAAAAATGGGTGGTTGGGGTATTTTCTAGGAACAATCATCAATATCTTGCAAGGTACCTGCTTCAGGTGAGGCTCCAAGTGCTTCCCCCGGCAATATGTCAGGCACGGACTCATCAGACGCACATGGGCTAATTTCATAAGATGGGGGTAAGAGGCCTGGTTC
>NW_022111365.1:258844-261044 GCF_000313985.2 Echinops telfairi | reverse complement strand
AACCATTTCTGGCACTAAAGGTCTTAGGCTGGGTTCTCTTGAGAAGCAAAACCAGTGAAGCTCATCCGAGTGTACATGGAGAGAGGTTTATTTCAAGGAAATGGTTCCTGTATTGTAACAGCTGGGAAGTTTCAAACTCCACACTTCCATGGTTGCAGGGGCTGATGAACTCAAGATCAGCATGTGAGGAGGCAAGCTGCTGGCTGCAGTGGTGGGTAAATCCAAGGTTGGCAGGAAAATACAGTAGGCTTCTAATCCACAGCCTATTGGCTGTAGGTTGTAGTCTCAGGATAAGCAGGTAATATGGCAGGCACTGTCTTCAATCCAAAGAACCAGAGGTCAGATGATAATGAGCCAGGTGCAGGATTCAGATCTAGCAAACAGCACGAATTTTGACATAACATCCATATCTATTGGAAGGTCATAGCCCTGAGTAAATTCCCTTTCAGCTGATTGGCAGCTCTCATCTCATGATAAGCAGATCTTGTCATGGAAGCGATTATTTTATATCAGATCTCATTATGGGGAATAATTATATAATAACTGGCAAACCACTTAGAATCATGGACCAATCAAGGTGACATACAACTTTAATCATCGTAAGCCGTAAAAGCATAAGCAGAATTCTCCAGTGCTTCTCTCTTCTGTCTGGCAACAGTCATTGCGAGAGAGGTTTCATGTCAAAAGGGTGGGCCACCAAATGAAGATAGCTTGAGTAGCTGAATTAGAATATCAAGAATGCGTATCTTGGGGTATTTTGTGAACCCATAGCAGCCAGTGTGTGAGTCAGAAGTGAACTTCCACTTGGATGAACGCCTGTAATGTCACGTTTATTTATTATCACATCATGATCTGCCTTATCTTGACTAGCATGACTCTACATTTAATTGCATATCAACCTTATTAAGGTCAAAATTGTTGTTGATATTATTAATACTTTTTTTGCATGAGTTACTGAAGCTTAGAAAAATGATGTCTTACCCCAAATCACCCATCTAGTTAGTCAAGTCTGTTTTGCTCAGAAGTTTATAGTCTTTGCACTGGGTCATCTTACTTATTTCATGAGATGGTACCTATTACATTACCTAGTTCAAGGTAGGTTCTCCATAAGTTACAGGTGCTTTTGATCACTGTAAAAGAGAAATAAAATAAAAACTCGGTCAAAAACTGTGAAGACTTCCTGAAAGGGCTGCCTCGTGTGCTTGTGCGGGCTGTGCTCCAAGCCAGCCTCAGACTCACCATTTGTATAAGCAGCAACATAGTGCACAGGCTGCACAACTGCACACAGGGCCCCTGAAACATCTTCCTTTCAAGATGCTATTTTTCAGCCATAATTATTAGAATCAACTCCAGCAACTAAAATTTTGTGGGCCATCTTTATTCTTCAAACTCTCCTCTCTGCCAATGTCCATGTGCGTACTACTCTTGGGGATGTACTTCCAAAGTGGCCCCTCTTCTTCTTAAACTTAGCATCAGTGTTCCAACTTTAACTTTGATGATGCCTAGCCCCAAACACATCAGTGATCCCATCAGTATACTACGCCCATATAGCTTGAGGTCTTCATTCTTCATTATAGTTAAACTCTTTGAGGACAATATTGATATCATCTGCATCTTGCTTTGTCCAACAGGCATTAACATAAAATTGGGCCAACTGGATAGTTGTTATCCAAAGAAAAATGTTGAAGATATTAGATGACAAGGCATATTCCCTCAAAAGGCACATAAGGTAGTTGGGAACACAAGGTGCAAACAGAGAAAAGTAACTAATGCTTTTAAGTAGCATGTACGAGGGGCCTACTGACAAGCAAATCTTCCACGCATGAACAATGGAGAGGAGGAAGAAGAAAACAGTAGCTAGACAAGATATGAACAAAGGCAGAGAAGCAATAACCAAGATGACACTAATTAATTAACATTAACTCACTGCCATTGAGTGGATTCCAAGTTATAATGACCCTATAGAACAGAGTAGAACTGCTCTTGGGGGTTTCTGAAACTGTAAATATTTATGGGACTAGAGAGTCTTATCTTTCTCCCAGGGAGTAGCTAGTGGTTTTGAATGGCTGACTTATCAGTTAGCAGTCTATTACACCAGAGCTCCACAAAAAATTAATGATTCTATAAGACTGGAGAAGGTAATCAAGCAGCTATCAAGCTCAGAAGCAACAAAGCCCACATGGAAGAAGCACACCAGCCT
>NW_022111365.1:253998-256375 GCF_000313985.2 Echinops telfairi | reverse complement strand
GCTGCACACCCTTAGTGTTTCCCCTCAGTGTGGTGGGGTCAGATTGGGCTCAATTCCTGCACTGTGTCTCCAGTGTTGTCCGGGTCAGTGAGGGACATCATGTCTCATAGTGGGGCTGGCCCTATGGTCTTTTCAGTGCTTTGGCTGCTCTGAGGGGGAATACTGTCCTCAGGGCTTGGTTGGCCAGGGTGTGCCCCATTCTCTCTTCCTTCCTCTTCATTTGCTCCTGTGTGCTCTGATCAGACACGCCCCTCTCCCTGAGCTTCAGTGCTGTCCTCTTCCTCTAAGGTGAATTCTTCTGTGAGGAAGAGGGGTGGGGGGCTGTCTACGTAGTTGGGATTGGGGTGGGCCCCTCAGACCTCTCAAACAGTTCTCTCTATTGGTTCAGTTCACTCTTCACGACAGTGATTGTTACCTAAGATCTCAACCCTCTTCCAGTCCCAATATAATCATCTAGTCGGTCAAGCACATTCTACATTGTGGGAAGAGGACATAGAGAGGCATAAAACTCCACTCTGATGAATCAATGCCAGCAATTAATGCAAGCAAAGGGATCATGGAGCAGAGAAATCTTAGGTCCTCCATATATAGGTACAATTGGGAAGGGTTGAAGGGAAATGCTAGGATTCCATAAACAAGAGAACATAGCCAAAAACTCACAGAGGCACATAAAGCCGGTGTGTGTGTGTGTGTGTGTGTGTGTGTGTGTTCTGCAGAACAGCCATCTAAAACTAGATTCCTAAATTTTTCCAGATCAGCTGTCAAGCCCTTAGGGCTGTCTCTGGGTAGCACTATGTATTCTAGAGCACTGGCTTGTAGAATGTCCTGCTCCACCCCCTTAGGCTATTTTTAGCTTCCTGGAAGTGAATGAGCTAAAAACAGTGTCTTTGAAGTGGGTCACTTGTTAACTGCAGCCCTTCTTCCTGCCTTCCCACATAGGTGATCCAGAATGCACCCACAACACGGGTACAGCCCAGACGTCAGAGTATCCTCTCTCAGGAGGGGAGGGAAAACTTGACTCTTTCTTAACATCTCCGGACAGGATGTCAGAGCTGGAAAACACCTGAGGAATACCATGCTAATCTTATTTATTCAGAGGAGAGTGAGTCCCAAAAAGATGGTAGACCTTGCCCAAGGTCACACATAGAGCTAAAACAAGAATTCCGGATCTGCTACTCCCCCACCTCTCAGTTTCCATAAGTCCACCATCATTTCAGCAACAACTAATTCTCATTCTCCTCACCCTCCAGTGGACCCATCCATACCTCTCCCCACTTCTTCAGAGATCAACCAGTAACCCCCCATTTTAGAATCATTCTTTGAACCCACCTTCACTCCTCCACCCTTGATTAGCCCAACTTCCCCTATGAGGTTCCAGTCTGGCCTCCTGCCTCACCTTGGAGGAGTTATCATCACTCAGTAGTGATTGCTTACTTTTTCACCTGCACTGTGACTTACAACCCCAACTAAACTAATAAATCATTCAGCAAGTTGAATGCTACTAGACTGGTCTTGAAATACATTTCTGCCTGAAAGGCCAGCCCCCTCCTCAGCCCCTCACTAGACTTGACACACTTTTGTTTCTCCGGCCCCCTTCAACTGCTCTCATGTCCATCAAATGACTGACACACCCTAAAACGGACAGCTCACAATTGGAAATTGCTATGATATTGATTCAGGCAAGTTCTTACCTTAGGAATTTGGGAGTGATCTGGGCAAACATTTTGAAAGTTCCAACACACCTCCTTTAATCTCATTAGTGCAAATTCAACTGACAGGCACTAAGACAACCCTTCGGGGTGGGGGGAGGAGACAGGCAGACACTTACAAGGGGCAATTTCCTTCGCACCTGGAGATGAGAAATCACGGTTGTCAGCCCTTGCTCTGAAAGACAGGAAGATTGGTGATAAGTCAGAGTTGCCCCGAAGAGGCTTCAGGAGGAATAAGGCCACATTCCATTCCTTCCCCGGAAGGAGGAGCAGTCAGATGGAAACAGGCAGGAGAGGAGCCCAAAGGGAAAAGAGAGACAGAGTGGGCACCTGTGCACAGTTTACACCTCTCCTAGAAGATGAGAATTGGAGCCATCAAAACCTATCCGACTGCCTCTCCCCTCTGCTTCCCAAAGCCTCCTTTGTGAACATTGGCCACAGGTGCTGTCCCCATCAGCTCAAACCAGAAGATCTAAGTGTTCACCTGCCCTTCTAAAAGTTAAATCAATATGTACTTCCTCCTTATTTTCATCCATTTTTTTAAGTTTCCCTACTCCTAGCAAAGTAGTTCCAAGATTTTGTACATGGAAACTACCCTCGGGAAAAGAATTGTCAAACACAATAAAACTCAAACAAACAACAATTTATCACTGCCATCATTTGATTTT
>NW_022111365.1:251606-253454 GCF_000313985.2 Echinops telfairi | reverse complement strand
AGTCATGGTAGTGGGAGCGGGGAGGAAACATTTAGGAACTAGAGAAAAGCCATCATTTGATTTTTAAAAGAAGCACTTAAATATGAAATAAAGCAAGCCTTGTACACAGTCTTTAACTTTCTCTGTTTGACATGCTGTTGTTAGTTGCCATTGTGTTAGCCCCAACTCTTGGCGACCCCATGTACAACAGAATGAAGTACTGCCTGACTACATCCTGATAATGCTTGAGTCCATAGTTGTAGTGACTGTTTATGGGTGCCTTCATCATATGGGGCTCACCTGTCTGCTAGTCCTATATGGAACAATGTTATATTGTAATCCATATGGCTTTCATAGGCTAATTTGGGGAAGTAGACTGCCAAGTCTTTCTTTGAGTCTGTTAGTCTGTAAGCTCTGCTGAAATTTGTACACCCTGGTGATCCTGCTTTTTGAAGTACTGGTGCCGTATTGGAGATCCTGGTACATAACTTCCAGTATCATCGCAATATGCAAACCACCAGAGTATGACAAACTGACATTTTGACAGGATCCTTGTTAGCATTTAGGATTGAGGGATAAAGACCTAGTACTGCTGTACAACCCAAAATTTAATTTCCAACTTCAACGTCTACCACAGTCCGTGATATCCTTTACTCCCCTGAAATGCACGCTTTCTTTCATTTAGACCCACCAAGCTAACCGGTTCTGTGTCTTCTTGCTCTCTGTGCATATTGGGAATGCCCATTCCTTCCTGTCTCAGGTGACTACTGCTCATGCTGGAGGACATAGCTCAACTGGTAGCTCCTCTTCTTCAGGAGCCTCTCCTTCTCCAGGAAGAGGATTGTCCCTCCTTTTAATGGAATCAATCGCATTGCCTCGCAAATCTGCCCCTTTCCTCCACAAACTCTGTAAGGGTACTCATCTTCATCTTCCTCTGCAGATGTATCCCTCCTGCTGCTCAGGTACTCCCCTCAGTTGGAGGATGGAGGGCTTGGTATGGGCCCCTGAGTTTCCACGCAGGTACCCAGGTCTGGACTGGCATGACTGAAGTTACACCAAGGTAGAAAATAGGGCTCTTACCCTGAGGGAGTTCACCTTTATGGACTTGAGTAAGTCAGCTAGACTTACATGAGACAATATGAACCATTTGGAGCCAGCATGACTCAGACCATGTGTATAATAGCTGGGAGAATTTGCAAGAAGGACCATCATCTCAGGGGGGGGGTTGCCAGGGATGCTTCCATGAAGAGTTGGTTTTTAATCTGCACCTTAAAAGAAGTCCAGAATTCAAACTGGCAGAGGAAACCAGGAATGATTAAGGAAAGGTAATGAGTAGGAATGGAGGAACCATTCAGTAGCAAAACAAGCTGAGCATCATGGTTAGGGTATGGTGGTCAAAACTAAGGAACATAGCTAAAAAAAAATGTTTTTAAGCCAAACAAAACAACAACAACAAAACTAAGGACCACAGTAGATGAGTTGTGAGAGGAATCCAGGCTGGGTAGGCAGATTTGGGCTAAATGCCCAAATGCCAAGCAGAGCAATAGAATTTAATTGTTGGGAAAGATTGGGGACCGGCCCAACAGACTGTTGTCCAGGGGGAACACCAGAGCGCAGAGAGGGAGAGTGACTTGCCCCAGAGAGTGGAGAGAGCAACCCAGAAGCCATAGTAAAAACAACAGCAGGCTTGTTGTTTGTTTGTTTGTTTGTTTTAATAAATCATTGTATTGGGGGCTCTTCCAGCTCTTATAGCAACCAATTGGGTCAAATATATTTGTACATATATTTGTCCATCATCATTTTAAAAACATTTTCTTTCTGCTTGAGCCCTTGGTATTAGCTCCTCTTTTTTCCCCTTCCTCCCCCACC
>NW_022111365.1:247124-251002 GCF_000313985.2 Echinops telfairi | reverse complement strand
CTGATCCAGTTGAAACATCATGATCACACAGACTGGCGTGCTTATTCCATGTGGGCTTATTGCTTCTCTGCTAGATGCTGCTTGTTTAACTTCAAGCCTTTAAGACCCCAGATGCTGTATCTTTTCATAGCCGGGCACCATCAGCTTTCTTCACCACATGTGCTCATGCACCCATTTTGACTTCAGCAATTGTGTGGGGAAGCTGAGCGTCACAGAATGCCAGGTTGTTAGAACCAAGTGTTCTTGCATTGAGGGAGTACTTAACTAGAGACCCAATGCCCATCTCAATAGCAGGCTTTTATGAGACTCTTACAACATGCAAGACATTGCCCCAAGTATTTAAATGGATTATCCTTACATTTAATCCTTACAACAACTCTATGAGGTAGGTATTGTTTATTCTCAGTTTTCAGGCAAGGGAGCTAAGAGGTTAAGCAGTTTGCTCAAATTAGCAAGGTAACATAGGCACGTAACAGAGTCAGCACTTTGGAATTGCACTCACAGAATTTGGAATAAAAAGACGTGCATTCAAAGTCTGGCTCCGCCCCGGTAGTCATGTGAGCTTGGGCAAGTTACCTAACCTTGCTGATCCCTCTGTTTCCTCATTGTTACAAAGGAGATAATAATTCCTATTTCACAGGATTTCTGTGGGGATTAAATAAGATTATATGTGACAAGTTCTTGGCACATACTATGTATTCAGTAAATATTACCTCCCTCCTCTTCCCCTCATCTTATTCCCTTTCAAGAATCTTGGTACCATCTGTGGTCTCGTGATTGCGAGACCCCAGACCCCCCGTGTGTCTGCACAGATGTGGTCCTCTTCGGTCTCTGGGTACTGGCTGTCCAGGCTGTGGTCTCTGGCCCTGGAGGTAATTGTCGGGCAAGTGTTAGTGGGAAGGAGGCATCTAATTTTCCTGATAGAGTGGCTCTGTTCTCACTTGACTCTGGTGATTTGACCAGCATGGATGTGAGATGTGAGAAGCCCCACAATGAACCAATGAGCAGATACAACGTAAACTTGCCTGACACTTTACCTGGAGTGATTGACCTCTCACTGCCCTATATTCATGGTCTCATGAGTTTTTTTGAGTTCTTTCTTCCTTCTGTGTTCACTTTATTCAAACGATCTTATAATCTGAGTCTTACTGCTTAACTGTTAAGTAGGAGACCTCCGAAATAACTCATAGGGAGACTAGTTGGTAAGAATTGAGCCGTTTAACGAAGAACATTGCTCAAATTAGCTTGCCTGAGGGAGAGAGACACATATTTTTATGCCTGGTTAGCAGACGTGACAAAGAGCCCAGGTGACACAGTGGCTAAGGTCTTGCCTGCTAACTGAAAGGTCAGCCAGCCACTTTGAAGGAGAAAATCTCTGATACAGAGTTAATTCTGACTCATAGTGGCCCTATAGCACGGGGTAGAGTTGGGGCTTTCTGTAACTCTTTATGGGAGTAGAAAGCCTCATTTTTCTCCCATGGAGCTGTGGATGGTTTCAAAGTGCTGTCCTAGCAATAGCAACCCAACTCATAACCACTATCCCACCAGAGCAGCCCTGAAGGAAAAATGAAGTAGTAATCTGCTTCCCTGATGAGTAGAGCCTTGGAAGCTCTATGGAACAGTTCTACTCTGACCTATGAGGTACCTGTGAGTCAAAATGGACCCAGCAGCAATGGGCTTAACAGATCGGACAAGATGACATTCTTCCCTGTAGATTCAGAGTGTTTGATCATTGAACTGCATTTGCAAAGTACCACCTGGCTCCTTAAGCATGAGCAACATTGAGCGCCTCTGGAAATTAGTGGGCGGGGGCTACTGAAGTGGATCAAGTCCCTCTGAAGAACAGGTCAATTAAAGTGAATCAGAAAGTTAATAAATCTGCATATTTTTAGAGGCTGTTTTCATTAAATTCAAATGAACATACAGGGGGCTCAAGGGAAGCATCAAGGAAAAGAATGTACATGTTCAAGGTGTCCACTCTGGGCAAGGCACTGTGGTGTGCTTTGTGTATATTCCAAAGGAAAAACAATGAAAATCCAAGCCCATTGTTGACAAATTGATTCTGGCTCATGAGATTCTATGGGGCAGAGTAGAATTGCTTCATAGGGCTCCCAAGGCTGGAAATCTGTAAGGAAGAGTAGCTAGTGACTTTGAATCACAGACGTGGTTAGTAGCCTCATGCTTCACACTATACCACCAGCATTCCGTCTGTCTGTTACTTTGCCTAATCTGTCTGGTGACCCTATGAAGCTTCCTGTTAGATGGAGGTGGGTTCTAGTCACAAGCTCCTTTCTAGCTCTAGAACTGAGGCAAATCACTGAATTTGCTTCAGTTTTACTTTACACATTTGAAAAACAGGACTCCTCAGGAGTTGGGTAGATTTACAGCACATGATGCTGAGCAAAGTTTGTCCATCACAAAAGGACAAATATTATATAAGATTCCTGTTATATTTTTAAAATAAAGATAAACATTTTCATACCCAAATAAACGAACGTTGATAAGTCTTAGGGGTGGAGAAGCGGATACTCCAGGGCACACAGGGGTTAAACCCAGTGGAGACATTAAGTACCCTACAAGACAGAGATGGGCAAAACACAACCAAAAAAATGGGAGGTAGCAGAGCAAGCTATTCCAAGGCTTGTGAAGTTATTTAAGTTGTTGAATATAAAAATGATGATCTGATACGTAAACTCTCACCTAATTCACAATAAAAATTAAAAACAAAAACCGAGGTAATAGCAATCCATCTCATAAGGGGGTTCAGAAAAAGGAAAGAGGTTGTGTAGTAAAGAACATCAGGCTCCTTGGCTGGTGGCCATGTGGAATCAGCTCCTAGCATGAGTGGAGCACATTAGGACGGTCTTTAGGGAGGTAGCAGAAGAAAACAAAACGGTTGTCAGCTCGGTGGTTCTGACTCATGGCAGCTCGACATGCCTCAGAGTAGAACTGAACTCTGTAGGGTTTTCCACTGGATTTTGGGGGAAGTAGATTGCCAGTCTTTTCTTCCAAGGTGCATTTGTGTGCATGAATCTCTACTTTTCTTTGTTATTAGATGAGCACTTAACTCTCTGTCTCACTCACTAATGCTCAGCTCTTAAGACTATGGAGGACTTGACGTTGTCTTGTTGCCGCTGACAGAGGCTCGCCCTGTTAAGTTTGAGGAGGAGCAACTGGTTGACTGGAGGGTGTGGAACAGTGTGAGCTGTCGCTGGTGTAGAAGTTAGGAATCTTGTGCTCCACTTCCAGCTGCGCCAAGACTCTCTCTTCCTGATCCCGGGCCCTCAGTTTCCACATGTATACAATGCTATAGTGGAAAGCAGTGATCTCTGAAGTGCCTTCCACCTTCGTGAATCTCTAGTCTTTCAAAACTCACTGTTCCAAAACACGGACTTACTTATATAATCTTAGTAGTCCCGCTCAGGCTTTGCAACTGTGACAGGTAGCTTAGGAGCTACAAGGAAAATGTATTTTAAATAACTTTAAACAAGTCATAGGGTGCTGCCTTTGGATTGGAGAACGTTTTCCATTTCTTGCCCTGTTCATCTGCCAGGGGAACAAAAACAAGACTTCCCCACCTTCTTTTATAACACACACATTGTCTTTCTACCTGGCTTTTAATTTGGGCCCTGTGCCAGCAGTGTGGATAAAATCTTTCAGAAACTTTTACAATGTCACATACTTATGCAAATCAGCAAAGTGTTTATAGCAACAGGCACCACAACAGCACCCAAAGTTTCAATTAGTGAAAAGCAGCCAGACTACTAAGCAGCTTTGAGCCGTGTGTACAGAAGGACCTCCTGGAGTTAAGGCAACAGAAATGCAAAGATTTGTTGAAAAAACAGATCTAGAACACTCCAGACTTCAACATCACTTCA
>NW_022111365.1:244693-246234 GCF_000313985.2 Echinops telfairi | reverse complement strand
GAGAAAATGTTTTGAGAAACGATGTACAAATGCGCTTTACACAATTGATGTGTGTATGGATTGGGATAACAGTTGTATGAGCCCCTAATAAAATGTTAAGAAAGGGTTCCACTGTCAGAAACTCACAGTCTTACCCTGTTTTATAGGGTTGTTTTGAGTTGACAAGGGCTCAATAGTGGCGAATAAAACTGGGGGGTTAATAGAAGACATTTGAAAAATGAATTGTGTGATCAAATTAGTTGCAAAAATGCTAATTAAGGAACAAAAGTAGACAAGCTTGCTTCCTTCCTCCAAGATTTCTCAGAGTTCACAAACAGCTTTACTATCAGACAGTGACTATAAACTTGATTACAGTTGATCAAGCCACGGTATGATACTTGGTCAACTACCTCCCTCTTGACCCAACCTAGAATTTTCTCTAGGCTCAAATACTTCTTGCTTGCTTCAAACAAAACTTTCTCTGACTTTTAAAATATTGTTGGTAGTCTTTTCTTTCTTATTCTTTATTTTTATATTATTACTATTTTCTTCATTCTGGTTTTATTACTTCTGGTAGGCTTCCCAATTTATGAAGCACAGGTGTGGCTGTATAGAGACCATCACTGCTGCATTGGTTTATCTGGGATGGAGGTGGGGGGTGGGGGGTAGGGTGAGGGGAGTTGCAGAGGAACCAGTGAAGGGAGGAAGGAGGGAGTACTAGAACTGACTGTAATTATGTATGTACAATTCCTTTTAAAAGAGACTTAACTATGGATGTGTATAACACATGAATTTTAAATCAAGAAAATATATACTGAAAAGAAGAAATCAAATTTGGCCAATTGATTTATAGAGGTCCAAATACAGGCATGTACATATGTAATATTTATATATGATGATAGGGAAATAGATCTATATGCATATATTTATAGGTTTAGTATTAAGGTAGCAGATGGACATTGGGCCTCTACTCAAGTACTACCCCAATGCAAGAACACTTTGTTCTATTAACCAGGCATTCCATGATGCTCACCTTCCTGACACGTTAGCTGAAAACAAAGTGGGCGCATATGCAAATGTGGTGAAGAAAGCTGATGGTGCCCAGCTATCAAAAGATATAGTGTCTGCGGTCTTAAAGGCTTGAAGATAAACAAGAGGCCATCTAGCTGAGAAGCAACAAAGCCCCCATGAAAGAAACACATCAGCCTGTGTGATCATGAGGTGTGATGGGATCAGGTATCAGGCATCAAAGAACAAAAAAATCATATTGTGAATGAGGGGGAGTGTTGAGTGGAAACCCAAAGCCCATCTCTAGGCAACTGGACCTCCCCTTACAGAAGGGTCACAGGGAGGAGACAAACTAGTCAGGGTGCAGTGTAGCAACGATGAAACATACAACTTTCCTCTAGTTCTTTAATGCTTCCTTCCCCCCACTACCATGATCCCAATTCTACCTTACAAATCTAACTAGACAAGAGGATGTACACTGGTACAGATAGGAACTGGAAATACATGGAATCCACGACAGATGAACCCCGCAGGACCAGTGGTGAGAGTGGCGA
>NW_022111365.1:240261-244325 GCF_000313985.2 Echinops telfairi | reverse complement strand
AGTTGTATGAGCACCAAATAAAATGATTAAATTTTTAAAATATATTAAAATATCCAGTTATTAAAAAAAAGAAGCTGAGAGCTGTCTTGGGTAGAAGCTCCGCTGATAGAAGAACTATACCCTGCCTTCTGAGTTTATTCCAGTTGTTACTTCCAGGTTGATCCTGATCCCAAGTTTTACCTTGCTATTTCCCTAGTAACACACAGAATAGGGAATATAGCTTGTGCACCTACATGGTTCCTACAATGAATCATCAAAGCGAGCAGAGAAGTAGACAGTGCCATGGGAGGGCGGCTGGTAGGAGAAATGGTGAAAAAGTTGAAGAGCTGAAGTATGTCCAACCTCCACCTCACAGGGCTCAACCACAAGTTGATGGTGAGTCTTGTTGCCCCCAGGAAGGTACAGGAAGTCTGACACCAGATTACAAGGGGGAAATAATTTTTTTAAAATAAGTGCATGCTAGGGGTAAGGGGAGAACATTTGAAGATTAGGACTGAAAGGTTTGAAGAGAAAGCAGTATAGGACTCGGGCAAAGCTCTGTCAAGGAGCCTCTTCAACCCCCACCCCGGAGAGAGGACGCTGAGAGCCCTGTCTCTCAGAATGCCCCGTCCTGAGGATGATCCTGAACCTCACAGCAAGCCTAGGAGGAAGGCGGAACGGGGCTTATTGTGCCCATTTTACAGATGGCAATGGTCAAGAACTGACAAGGTAAGCGACTTGCCCACGACCACATAATTAGTAGGTGGTTCTTCTGCGATGTAACCTAGTTTCTGGAGGTCAGGTTCTAGAGCTTCCAGCATGTCAATCATTTGAACCCCACTAGCCTGAGGTAGTTCAATAATTAAGGTCAGCTGAGGCTTATTTTTGACTGTGTGACCAGATATTTTCATTTATAGCCTCAGTTTAAGACATTTGTTCTCTCGAGAAGCATAAATGGAACCTCTTTTTAAAAAGAGGCTTAGATTTAGTTGAAACATCCCTAACTTTATCCACATCATTAAATGTCATCCCTGAATGGCGAGTGACTTGCCTCCCATGCCCTATAACCTCACTGCAAAAGCTCCCGAAGGCAGCTACTCCTTTCACAGTAGTCTAAGATAAGAAGGAAAAACAAAACAAAAAAATCAGGGACCTGTAAATAATGAAAGAAACCCCACCCACCAATGATCTATTTACCTTGGCTGAAAAATGTATGTGGTGACAGTACAAAGTGCAGGACCCAGAGAAGTGCCTACACTTCATCTCTTGTTGTTTACTTACTAGGCTATATGTAGAGCTACCTCTGTTGTGGAGTGATAGGCGTTGTTTTCGCTCTTAGTCTTACTGCTTGTGCTCAACTACAGTCCTCCCTGCCAAGGCATGGGAGGCATGAACATTAGGGCCAGGTGGTGGTAATCAAGTAGGGACTGAGCGGGAGGTCATTGTCACACCCTCGCTTCTCTAGGCACCTGGAAAAATCAGGCAGAGAAAGGCCTTTCTCTCTTATTTGTTTTGGTGGATTTTTTTTTTTTAGGGGAAAACAAATGTAAACAGAACCAATAGGCTTGTTCTTAAGACTGAAACCATAAGAATCGTGATTCCTTCTGTCACCAAGTTAAATAACTTTAATAAGTCTTGACAGTAGACACAGCCCTGTGTGGGGAATCCCTGCAGGAAGTTAAGGTGTGAAGGCTATCCATCAGACACTCACAGGCCTGTTGAAATTGCAAGATACTAAAAAAGGGAGAGAAAATAAGTTAGAATAATACCTCAGAAGGGTGTTGTACGAGGCATCTGTCATTTGGGGGCCACCTTCTTGAGGGAGACAATCTTACACAATACAGATAATGCTGAGTTGGCCGCCACCATCCATTTGCCACACCTGTAGCTGAGAAGTGAATGAATGCATTAAACAATCTCTTCTACTGAGGGTTTGCAGAGGAATAAGAGAGGATTAGAATCCTCTCCTCCATGACCATATCCCCCTGTAAGTTCTATGGCTTCTTGCTACTTGATGTTTGTGTTGTCTTGTTTTTCATCTTCCCAGGACTTGTTTTTACAGCCCTTTCTCTTTCATTCTGTAAACTAGACCATATCCACTTTCATTCCATTACATTCTCCTCTGCTTACATTAGTCAGTCTATTATTTTGTGCTTGAAAGCAAGGGATACTGAGACTTGAACAATAACTTGAATAATAATGAGCAGATGGCAATGACCTTGGCACCAGAAGCCCTGGCTCCCAGTTAGAATATTAGGTCTTCCACTTACCAACAGTGTGATCTCACTTGGACAAATCACTCTTGGAACTTAATCAATAGAGTGTGGATAACAATGCCCAACTGTTTTCCTTTTTAAGATGCCATGAGATAATGGATATGAGAGTGCCTCATAAATTACACCTCCACACGAGTGTAAAATGTTATCATTGTCATTAGTGATAATGAGGGGGAGTGAACAGAGGGTGATTAAACAGGCTAGAGAGGATTCTCTAGAGAAGGAAGGAACAACAGGAGGTTAAAGTGCAGTGGCTGAAGAGGACATAGCAGCCTGCCAAGGAGTAGGTTGAAGTTCTCAATCACAGGAGTTTCAAAGTGACCCTTCTTAGCTATACGCAGCACATGGAAAGGAGCGTGTAGAGTTGAACAAGGAGAGAAGCTTGCACAGGTGTAGAGCATGGGCTTCTAGGTCTGACCCCTCTTCTTCAGTCATGGGCCCGGGGCACCCAAGATGCATCTGAAAGGGATGCTGTGGTCAAGGCATTGACGTGACACCACCAGCTTCTGGTCATCCACAGCAGAGTTGGGGAAGTCAAGAAAGGGATGTCATTGGCGATGCCAGCGCTAGTCGGACATCAATGGGAGGCAATGGCAACTCCTAGGTGAGGGGCAGTGGTAGGGTGGAAAAGGGTTAACACATATCTGGTGAGTACTTCCTCTCTGTTGATTTATGTATACACCTCAAAATAACTCTGAGACATAGACATTGTTCTTCTCATTTTAATGACAATGAAGGAAACCATCGATGAGAATGGAAACAATAGGCAAAGCAATGGAGTCCAACACGGCCACGCGCAAGCCTCGCTTCCAGCTGGGTGGTGGTTATGCATGGGGTGCATAGGCCAGAAATAAAACCCAGTTCTCCCAAATGGAAAGTAGTGATTCTGCAACTGAGCCTATGTTCCCATACAGGATCATATTCACCTCTGGGAAATTAAAGAACACATAGGGATAAAGAAGTGGGATCTAGAGTCACTGTAGGGGCCTTTCTGTGGAATTTTCAGGGCAGAAAGGTGATGTGAACTGTACTGTCATGGACTTTAGGAAGAGGAAGAAATCCTTTTTACAGAGGAACTCAATCTAGCCCTCATAATAATAAACCTAATAATAAACAATAGATTGAAGGTGGAAGCTGTGGCTTATTTATCTTTTCTTCCCAGGGCCTACACTTGTGTTTTGAACAGTTAGATGATTATTGCCAAGGGAGACCCTCAACTAGATGGGTTGGCATGGTGGCTGCAAAATGGGCTCACACTATTTGAGGATGGTGCAGGATTGGATATTTACCCCCTGTTTTTATTCTGTTATACATAAGGTTGCTATGTGTATCGGAGCCATCTTGATGGCAACTAAGAACAATTCCATGACAGTACTTCCCTGGAATAGCACACTGATTAAAAGCATAGCCTTTCAAGCTGGATAAATCTGGATTTATTGCATGCATTTAAAGAAGATATTTAATGGTACAATACTTAAGCATCTGGCTGCTAACTGAAAAGTTGTCGATTGGACACATGGGAGAAAAGACCTGGTGAGTTGCTCCCCTAAAGCTATAACCAAGGAAACTCTATGGGAGTCGGAATCAACTTGATGGCACACCACAATTTCACTTCTAAAGAGTGATTTTTACCTAGGAATAATTAAAACTGGACCCTTATCTTACACTATAAAAAAATCAGCCCTATATATGCAAAGAAATGTCATTTAAATGTATTAGACATAACCATACACCTGGAGGGAATGAGTCCCTGGGCCTCGGGACCCAGTACCATGATATCAAGAGACACCAAGGTCAATGGCATCATGT
>NW_022111365.1:238685-239794 GCF_000313985.2 Echinops telfairi | reverse complement strand
AGGAGAAAAATGTGAAACAAATCAGAAAACAAAATAAAACAGGTTTATGAGTTACAGACTGGTGTGACTCCCAAGATTACGGCCCTGGTCACTCTGCAGGTCTCAAACCGCTGTCACTCTTATAGCTCAATTTTCATTCAAACAAAAGGCTTCTAAGAGGAAACCTAAATTAGGGAGGTGCACACAACTTAGAACAATCAACCATTTGAAATCAGAAGGGCCACATTAACCCAAGGACAGAGTTCAGAAGGGTTATGAGAAAATGAAAACCGCAATCACAGGGGAGAGTGGGAGAAGTGATGATGGTACATTAAGAGCTTGCAATGAAAGAGATGAAACAAAATACGTATGAATTGCTGAATGTAAAATTGGTGTTCTGCTCTGTTAACCTTCACCCAACTCACAGGAAAAGTTAAATGTTTTGATACATAAACAAACAAAATCCCCCCAAACATGCATGTAAACAATCAACTACAATGGGTTAAAGAAACCAAATGTGAAAACAAAATTAGAAACATTTCAGAAAGATATGTAAATGAATATCTTATTGATCCTAGAAGAAGGATTTCTTAAGAAATAAAATGGCTAATTACAAAGAATAAACATATATGTTTTATACTATTGAAACTAAGAATGTGTTTATCAAGAGACTGTAATGAAAGTGAGAAGACAAGCTGCAAACTGAGCGACAGGGCTGTTGTTAAGGACCATCGAGTCGGCCCTACACATAAGAACCCTCACAACAACAGAGCAAACACTGCCCGGTTCCACAACTGTCCATATGCTTGGGCCCATCTTGCTGAGGGCTTCCTCTTTTCCACTGCCCCTCTGCTCTACCACGTTTGACGCCCTTCTCCAGGGACTGGTCTTCTGAAAACATGTCCAAAGGAATGGAGATGGAGTCTCACCAGCCTTGCCTCAAGGGCATTCTGGATACAGACTCCTTTCAAGATAGATTTGTTTGTTCTTTTGGCAGTCCATGGTATTTTCAGTACGCTTTGCCAGCATCATAATTCAAGATACAATATTATATGCACAAAAAGTCAACAGGAAGTTACTTTAAAAACATATAAAACACTTCTACAAATAAGAAAGAGAAAAAATAACTC
>NW_022111365.1:234905-238370 GCF_000313985.2 Echinops telfairi | reverse complement strand
CCAACAGGAGACACATATGTAAAAACGAAGTATAGCTAAACTGGTGGAAATAGGAAGGAAAAATAAACTGGAAAAATCCAAAATACTCATGGAAAGGAGAATGCATACATCAATAAAGCATGTTCATAAAATGGAATACTGTACAGCATGAAGACAAATAAACTACAACTGAACTCTTCCATATAGATGAATCTTTAGGGCATAATGGCAAATGAAACAAAGCAATTGCCAGGAGACCAAATACAATTGAACACATTTTTTATAAAGTTTGAAATCCAAGCAAAAGTAAAACTAAACTAAGTGAAGCTAACTATGTCCTAAATAATACACTATAATATTTAATATGCTTTTACATTTTTGAAAGCATTTTATTGGGGGCTCATACAGCTCTTATCACAATCCATAAATCCATCCATTGTGTCAAGCACATTTGTACATATGTTGTCATCATCATTTTCAAAACACTTTTTTTCTACTTGAGCCCTTGGTATCAGCTCCTTATTTCCCCCCCTGCCTCCCCAAGACTCCCTCCCTCATGATCCATTGATAATTCATAAATTATTATCATTTTTTCATGTCTTACACAAACCGATGTTTCCCTTCACCCACTTTTCTGTTGTCTGTCCCCCTGGGAGGGGGTTATATGTAGATCAGGGGTGTCAAACTCAATTAAAACGCGGGCCACTTGGTACAACAGGCAAGTTTCACACAGGCCACCTCACATTTACAAACTTTGTTAAATTTATATTTTGAAGTGAGGATTCAGGAATATAGATAGGATAATTAAAACAGTATATAATTGCTTTTATTTATAAAACTAAAATTATTCTTTAGTTTTCAATTTTACCTGAAACTTGTCAACGCTTTCCTTCTACTAGTTTTCACTTACCTCTTATGTTGTGACCAGAAAATATAAAAAAGTAACTAATAAAAAACACAAAATGTTGGACAGCTGACAAATGTGATGCACAATTGTAATGACTTTCCTCTAAAGATGTTAACAAGCGCTGCTGCTAGGTAAGATTCATAACACCATGACCCAGAGTGCTCTTTTTTAACCTTTTCGCTATTGGGATCTGTTTACAATACGTGACAGTGAGAGTGGCAGACATAACGCTTCCAAAAGTCGCCAGAACTGAGTCAGCGCATTTATACACATCCACAGACCCCCGGGAAAGGCACTGGGCCACGTGTATACTTGTCTTCAGTACTTAAAGGGTTAATGAGGAAATTATGTGTAAGGTATTGGCTCAATCTCCCCTAGTGTTATTTTCTTCATAACAATTTTTCCTATTTTTATTTTATTTTAGAGCATCGTGGGCCACAAAAAATTACCTCCGGGGCCACATGCACCTGTGGGCCACCAGTTTGACACCCTGATGTAGATCATTGTGATCAGTTCCTCCTTTCTCCCCACACCTTCCCCTTCCCCTCCTGGTATTGTGGCTCTCATTATTGGTCCTGAGAGGTTTATCTGTCCTGGATTCCCTGTGTTTCCAGCTTTGATATGTACCCGTGTACATGCTCTAGTCTATCCAAATTTGTAGGTAGAATTGGGGTCATGATAGTGAGATGGGGTGGGGGGCGGGGAGCATTAAAAAACTAGAGAAAAGTTGTATGTTTCATTGGTGCTATACTGCACCTTGACTGGCTTGTCACTTCCTTCTGACAGCTCCTGTAAGGGGATGTCCAATTGTCTACAGATGGGCTCTGGGTCACCACTCCACACTCCCCCTCATTCAGATCAATCTGATTTTTCGTTTTAGGTCTTTGGCGCCTGATACCTGATCCTATTGACACCTCATGATCACACAGGCTAGTGTGCTTCTTCCATGTGGGCTTTGTTGCTTCTCAGCTAGATGGCTGCTTATTTATCTTCAAGCCTTTAAGACCCCAGATGCTATATCTTTGGACAGCCGGGCACCATCAGCTTTCTTCACCACATTTGCTTATGCACCCATTTTGTCTTCAGTGATCATGTTGAGTCAGTGAACATCACAGAATTCTGGATTATTAGAACAAAGTGTTCTTGTATTGAGGGAGTACTTGAGTAGAGACCCAATGTCCACCTGCTACCTTAATACTAAACATATAAATATATGTACATAAATCTATTTCCCTCTTGCTATATATAAATATATTTACATATGTACAAGCCTATATTTAGACCTCTAAAAATGTTCTTTGCTTCCTGGTTCTTTCCTCTACTTCCTTTTACTTTTCTCTTGTCCCACTATCATGTTCGGCCTTCGTTCAGATTTCAGTAATTCCTCTTGGCTACACTGCCTTGATCAAGCCCCACCAGGCATCCTATACCCTCCTCGCCATCGATTTTAGCTCACTTGTTCTTCCCTTGTCCCTGGGTTGGATGACACCCCCCTTCCCTTCTCCCGCTTTAAAATTTATTAAGAAAGGAAATGCTAAGCACAAAATTTAGTGTAGTGGTTATTTGGGGGGAGGAGAAGGGGTGGAGAAGGGAAGACAGTCAGAGAGTCTGCTCATATTAGCGGTATTAGTCTTGGTTGAGAAGTGGTTTCAGAGGTGCTTTGTTGTTTAGATAAAATGAATACAAAAAATAAGCAACAACCATTAATGAACCAGAAGGTTCATTATGTCATTATTTCATGAACCAATGATTATTATTTGTTCAATATTGTAAACCTAAGATATGATCAATCAATAAATTAAGGCTGCTAATTATGTGAACCTAGCTAAGTAACTTAATCTAACTTTTCTGTTATCTTTTAGTTGTGACTTGTGTGAAAATTTAGAGAGCAAATTTGTTTTCCATTCAACTCTTCATGCAAATAGTGCTTTGTGACAGAGATTGCAATCCCTCCCCATAATGTCACCACACTCTGCCCATTTTCTTTGTGTGTTTATCATTTCCATTCCATCTTGCCTAATCTCCTTGACTTCTGAGTTTTATCCCTAGGCAAATGCTGCCATTTTGAATGGTTGATTGTTCCCATAATTGTCATTGTCTTTATGATTGTATCTCACCTTCAAAGCCTGCCTATCATTTGGCAGAAGGTTAAGCCACAGGAGTGAGTTCAGTTCCAGACTTGAAGGGTGACTAAGGGCCCCCATTTTGGGGGCTCCATCAATCTCTGTAGGACCATTAAGCCTTGCCTTTCTGTTTTCTTCTTTATAATTACTTTGTGTTTTCTTCCATATATAAAGCTCATCTGTTTTTTTGATATGAGGGGGGGAGTGCATTTGGAGTTCATTCCAACAGGTCAAGCTGTTAATCAAGCTTTCTATTTAGAGGTGCTGAAAAGATTGCGTAACAGTGTGTGACAGTGTGTGACAAAAAAGGCCTGATTTGTGGCACACAGGGGACTGGTTTTGCCACCACCACAATGCACTTGCTCATGCAGCCATCTCAGTACATCAGTTTTTGGCAAAAACCAGCATGCCTCTCTTATCCCATGTGCTTTACTCACCTGACCTTATTCCATTCAA
>NW_022111365.1:223957-233631 GCF_000313985.2 Echinops telfairi | reverse complement strand
TTCTGACTAGTTTTCATAACTTTTCCCACATATGCTCGACTATATTGATGCATTTTTTTTGCAGTACATTTCTGTGCATCTGATCCATTCTTCCCTTTTTAGATGGCGAGATTTAATCTCATGTCCTTTAGACCCCAGTCACTGGAGAAGGAAATCATGAAGCATAAATTTGGTGAAAAAGAGGAAGACCCTTTTAAAGTGTTATCTGAAATTTTAGTATTAGTCTTCTGAATTTCTATTTGTTGTTTTTGTAAGGTTTATACATTTCAATTTATTTTTAAAAATTTGTTCTTTTTTGTTTTCCTGATTTCTGCTACAGTTTTGTCTTCATCTTTCTTAATTTACCTATAATGATTTCTTTGATATTGCCTTTGCTTTCCATTATCTCATTCTTAATCTACTGAAAGGTCATACATATAATTCATTTGAATTACTTAACAAGTAGTTCCATTATTATTTCTTCTTCTGGAAGATTTATTGGTTCTGTATTTTGATCCTTTGCTTAAGCCGTCTTGTCCTCTTTCATGCGTGTGTATGTACATGTGGTTTAAATTGCCTGCTGTCTTTGAGATATTGTGGTGTTATGTTATATTTTTTTTATTGTACGTTGGTTTGTTTCACCTGATTTTTTTGTTTTGTTTTAATATATCTAGGAAATTGGTCAGGTATTGATAGTTTGGGGCACTCCTCATCTGTCTCCAGGTAGATTTGGTACTGGGGTGGAGGATGGGTACAAATCTCTGTCAACTGGTAATGTTTAGCAGGTAAGGGCAAATTGGTCAGATGTCAGTCACCCTCTATCATTCATGTAGGGGTTTGGGAGAAAAAAATGGCCCCTCCCCATGGATGGTGCGGTGGTAAAAGCTGGGTGTTGTTGTTTGGTGCCATTGAGTCAGTTCCAACCTGCAGGAACACCCTGCACAACAGAATGAAACACTTCCCCATCCTGCGTCATGCTCGTGATTGTTCCTATGCCTGAGCCCATTGTTGCAGCCACTGTGTCAACCATCTCCTTAAAGTTCTTCCTCCCTTCCTGCTCCTCCACTTTACCAAGTACGATGTCCTTCTCCAGGGACTGACCTATCCTAATAACACATCCAATGCATGTAAGACAGTCTCACCATCCTTGCCTCTAAGGAACACTCTGGCTATACTTTTTCCAACACAGATTTGTCTGTCCAATTGACACTCCACATTACTTTCAATATTTTTTGCCAGCACCACAATTCAAATGCATTAATTTTTCTTTGGTCTTCTTTATTCAATGTCCAGCTTCCACAGGCATATAAGGCAATGACTTGGGTCAGACGCATCTTAGTTCTGAAGGTAACATCCTTGATTTTCAATACTTCAAAGAAGTCTTGTCTAGCAGATTTACCCAATGCAACTCATCTTTTGATCTCTTGACTGCTGCTTCCATGATCATTGATTGTGGATACAAGCAAGACAAAATCCTGGATAACTTCAGCCTTTTCTCCACTTATCTTTATGTTACCGATTGATTCAGGTGGGATGAATTTGGTCTTCTTTACATTGAGTCATAAGCCATATTGAAGGCTGAAATCCTTGATTTTCATTAGTAAGTGCTTCAGGTCGTCCTCATTTTCAGCAAGCAAGGCTGTGTCATACGCATATCTCAAGGTGTTAATAAGGCCCCCTGCAAACCTGAAACTCCATTCTTCTTCATATAATCCAGCTTCTCTGATCATTTGCTCTGCACGCAGATTGAATAAGTATGGTGAGAGGATACAACCTTGACACATACCTTTCTTGATTTTAATCAGGCAGCATTCCCTTATTATGTTCACACAACTTCCTCTTGATCCTTGTACAATTTCCTTCTGAGCTTAATGAAGGGTTCTGGAATTTCTGTTCTACTCAAGGCTATGCGTAGATTGTTATGATCCACATAGTCAAATACCTTAGTCAACAGAATATAAGTAAATACCTTTCCAGTAGTCTCTACTTTCAGCTAAGACCCATCTCACATCAGCAATGATATCACTTATCCCACATCCTCTTCTGAATCCAACGTGAACCTCTGGCAGCAAGCTGTCAATGTACTGCTACAATCACTGTTGGATAATCTTCGGCAACGTTACTTGCATGTGTTATCAATGATATTGTTCTATAATTGAGCATTCCCTTAGGTCACTTTTATTTGAAATGGGTACAAACATGGATCCCTTCCATTCAGTTGGCCGAGTAGCCTGTCTTCCAAATTTCCTGGATAAATGGGTAAGTGCTTCCAGAACTTCATCAGCTTGTTGAAACATTTCAATTTGTGTTCCATCAATAATAGGATAGAGACAATATTTGATTAATAAGGGGGAAATGATTAAAGAGGGGAGTGAAAGAAAGAAAAATGAGAAAATAAAATTGAAAAATGGAGGAAGAAGAGGAAAGATAGAAAGGAAAAGTCAGCATCATCCGCACTAACTTCAGCTGCCAAACATTCAGGTATGACAGGTTTAATTGCTGCCTCCTGTCTGATGGAGGGGGAGGGTGTGGGGTGGGGAAGAAGAAAGGGTGTGGGGAGATAGAAAAAAATAAAATAGAAAGTAAATCAGAAAGAGGAAGGAAGAAAAAATGAATGTGGCCCCATAGTGCAAACTCGAGCCATCAAACACTCAGATATAATGGGTATAACTGGGTAGAGACACTCATCCTGTTGGATGCATGGAAAAGAAAACAGAAGTGGGAGGGGGAGAAAGAATTAAAAAAAAGGAAGGTGAGGAAAAATAAGAAAGTAGGGGGAAAATTGGCACAGCACCAGTGCAAACCCCAGTCTCAGAGGTCTGAGGCAATGGTATTGAAACACTTGATCTGCAGGAGAGGGTCTCAGGCTGCTGGGGGAGTGGAGCAATGAGTAGTAACCCCACAAAGGTAAAGGTGGAGATAGACTGTGTAGAATACCAGGTAGGGGAAGGGAGTGAGGTGAGGCTAAACAGACTGCTAGGGCAGGGGCGAGGTAGGGAAGAGGGGTGAAAGGGAGCAATCCTCTGGTCTTTGGGGGATGGTGTAGGGTAAAGGAGGCAAGCATGTATCTCTGGTCAGCACTCACTGGTGTAGGTGCTGGTCCAGTCCTGGACTCGGAGTTAATTATCTGATTCCTGTCCCCTTGGTATATTGCTTGCAATAAATCAGAATGGCAATGCTATACTGAGCCAGTTCACAATTCACCACTCCATATGTCTCCTTGTTCTTTGCTTTATTTTGTAAAATGGTATTTGATCTACTTCTTTTCATATCGTTTGAAGCTCAGAGTCCCAGGGTTGTTGTCAGTATATATTTCATAGGTCTTTGTTGCTGAAGGTCTGGGTAGTATATCTGCATAGTCTGCCATCTTGGATCTCTTCCTCAATCTCACTTTTCTTAGCGGTAAAACAAGGGACAATTTTTTAA
Organism: Echinops telfairi; assembly: GCF_000313985.2. NCBI lineage: Eukaryota > Metazoa > Chordata > Mammalia > Afrosoricida > Tenrecidae > Echinops > Echinops telfairi. The sequence continues at coordinate 230,226 of NW_022111365.1, read as the reverse complement.
TGACAGGTTTATTGAGATATAATTCATGTACCATACAATTCATACTTTATAGTGTATAATCTAATGGTTACTAGGTTAGGCACAGAGTTTTGCAGCCATCACCACAACCAACTTTAGAGTATTTCAGTCACCTCAAAACAAACAAACAAACAAGCAAACTCTGTATCCATCCTGTTCATGTCCTGTCTCCCCTATTCTCTCCTCATCATCCTAGTCAACCACTAAACTTCTTTATTTCGCTATGGTTTACCTATTATGAATATATCATATAAATGAAATCATACACTCTATACACTTTTGATGGGAACTAGTGTTTTGAGGGGTGAGGAAATAGCATTTGCATTATTGTTTCCTAGAGCAGAAGTTCTTAGAGACTGAAACTGTATTGATTTGTTTGGCTTATAAATGTATCTACTGTTTGGCTGACCATGCTAATATAAGGTGTAGTCTTAATCAGGAAAGCTTTCTCTTAAATTATTAACAACTGCCTATCAGCAGAAGAGTCCTGTAGTAGAGGTTGACCAGTTGCTAATAGAAGGTTAGTTTGAACATCCCAACCACCTCATAGAAGAAAGAAGTGACATTGGCTTCCATAAAACTTGACAACTTTGAAAGCCTACTCTGCCCTATGGGGCCACTGAGGGTTAGAATTGCTGCAACACCAGGAAAAAGCAACAAACCCTCTCAGTTATTGAAAAGCCCATGGAGGACAGTTGTGCTTCGACACACATGGGGTCACCATGAATCGGAACCAATGAAATGGCAAGTGTTTGCTGTTGCTTGTGAAAAATCTCTATCTCTATCACCCACCTACCAGTTTGTACTATAGTGGTTTATGTATTGCTATGCTGTTGGAAATTGTGCCAACCAGAATTTCAATTACCAGCAGGGTTCCCTGATGTACAGGTTTCAACAGAGCTTCCAGCTTATGACAGACTAAGAAAAAAGACCTAGTTATCTACTGAAAATCACAATGAAAAACCTATGGACAGTGTCCAAGATTCCAATTCACTTGCTTTGGAAATGTCATCAAGAGGCACCTATCACTGGAGAATCACATCATTTTTGGTAAGTGGAAAGCCAGTGAAGGTGAGGAAAACCCTCAATGAGGTGGACTGGCACAATAACTGAAAGAATGAATGTGAGCATAATGAGGATGGCACAGGGCAAGCAATGCTTTGTTTTGTTGCTACATGAGTTGGAGTGGACTTATAACACGTAACATCCATTTTCTAGACCCTGTGCCTTAGTCACACAAATCTAACAACACCTGTAAAACAGGCTTAGAGATGCCAAGCAACTTGGGTCAAGGTTACACAGATGATTAAAATGCAGAACTTCAGACTCCGAGGGAGATGGCGCATATGTAGGGTCACCTGTCTGCAGTTCCCTGTGAGTGATTGCCAGATTTGCAGGTGATGGGGGTCATGGGGGGAATTTGGTCCTAGCCCAGGTATCAAAGTGCCCTGGGACCTTTTGGTGGTTTCCCTATATATGGATCAGCTGGACTCACAATGATATGGGTCCCCCTGGGTTTCTTCACCCCGCAGAGCTGAGTACCATGATTCCCATTGTCCCCCAGTGTCAGTGATACACAGCTAGGTCTCCCTGAACCTCCCCAGCTGTCCGTGGACCTGGGGACCCCTGAGTGCCTTGTTTCCCTGTGACAAGCCCCCCTCCCCACAAACACATGTGCTGCAGTCTCTCTGCATTTCCTGCCTTACAGACCAGCATGCCTTGACCCCTTGGGCTGCTCCCTCCCATGAAACTTGCCCTGCTCCAGTTTTTCTCATGCTTCCAGAAACCCACATGTGTTCCCTAGCCCTTCACCAAGCGAAAGGCCTGAGTCTGCATGCTGCCTAGCTGCCAGAAGCCCACTTGTGCCATCTGCTATTTAAGTAGCCCTGCGTCACCCACTGCAATTTTTCACCTATGGCACCAGCTGCCTGTGTGGTCCCTCCCCTGCCTCCCCATGAAATGTGCAAGCCTGCTCCCTTACAGTCCACTCTCCCCATGATGCCAGCTGCCCATGTGTGCCCAATCCAGAGTAGTACCAGCCCACTCTCCCCCAGTGACGTGCTTCCCTCTCAAGTGGTTGCCTCCATGCTGGGTGGAGGCCCAAGACAGACTGTCCATTTAGGGTATTACTAGGACATCTGTGTGGCCTTCTGGAAGTACTGGACACTGGAGACTGCTCTGGTCAGCAGGCCTGAGTCCCTATTGTGATAGTACCATTGCCAAGCTCTTGCAGCCCCTCCAGATTGATAATCCAAGCTTTGTAGAAAGAGACAGTAGCTGCAGCTCAAAACTGCAGCATAGTTGGTTCCAGTTTGTTCTTAGACTTATTCTTATTAGTCTCTGAGATAGAAAACATGGGGCTTTCCCCCTGCACCTAGATACTGCATGCAATGTACAACCTCCAGCTCCACCAAAATGCCACACAGACAACTATCTGCATCGGCAGACACTACAAGAGAAACAAGTCACAATGTCTGAAGACCTGAACCTAGCAACACACACAGAAGAAGACGTTGAACCACCAAAGAAATAAATCCTCAGAATACTGCTTAGAAAGATACAAGATTAAACAGGATAAAAAATAAAGAGGATGGAGTCCTCATACCAAAGGGAAATACAAGTGTTAAGGTCAATGCAGCAGAATTTTAAAAATGGTAAGAGAGACCTCATCAATAAGTTGGAAGAAACAGAGAATCGCGTATCAGTGACTTCAAAGATACCCAAAAAGAATTCAACAAACCTGAAAGACAAACAAGCAAGACAATTAAATAAGCTGAAGAAAACCTGAGAACCCTGAATGATGCTACGAATAGAAACAATATCCTAATAATTGTGATACCAGAGGAAAATGCACCAAAGAAATCAATAGCCAAAAGAGCAAGGGAATTTCTGGAAGAAAACTTCTCCAATATAAGAAAAGAAATTCTAACAATTATCCAGGAAGCAGAGAGGATACTGAATCCCAGGAAGAATGAGTCCCAGGAAGAATGAGTCCCAGGAAGAACACACCAACGCATATAGTAGTCAAATGATCCAACAATGAGGAAAAGGAGAAAATCATAAAAGCAGCTAGAAAAAAATGCGGTTACCTATAAGGGTAATCTGATAAGAATATACTCAAACTTATCAGCAAAAACCATGAAGAAGAGGAGATAATGGAGTAGCATCTTCCAAAAATTGAAGAATAATTGTAGCCCCAAATCCTTTATCTCATCCTTCACCCTTTAACTCTCCATCAAAATAGAAGATGAGAATAAAGTTTTCACAAATAATGAAAAACTTTGAAAGAACGAAAAAAAAACCCAGCACTACAAAAATTACTACCCAACTAATTTTGGACAAAAGACCAACATCCACAAAGCACAAACATGAGACCACTGCAAAGAGTAACACAATCCAGAAGCCATCACACTGAAAGCAACACCCAAGATTTCTTTGATCCAACAGAGAAAAGAAGGTGAGAATGAATCGTCCACATATACACTACACACAGCTAAGGAAGAAGATAGGAAAATACCTAACACAAAGGTATAAGATGACATCAAAGCATCCACAGATAGATGTAATTACTCTGACCATCAATGGTCTGAATGCAGCCATTAAAAGACAAAGGCCAGTAGACTGGATTGGGAAATAAAACCCATCACTCTGTTGTCTGCAAGAGAAGACACATTTCAAGATCACAGACAAATACAAGTTGAGGCTTAAAGGATAGAGAAAAGTATATTAAGTGAATGGCAACCTACAAAATGCATGAGTGGCAATTCTAATCCCTGACAAAATCAATCTCAAGTTGCAGGACATAAAAAGAGATAAGTATGAGCACTATAAACTATATACTGTTTAAGGGAGCAGTAGACTGACAGCTCATGAACACAATAAAAATATTAGCGCCCAATAAGAGATCCACAAAATTTGTCAACCAAATCCTTCAAAAGATGAAAAATAAATCACAGGATCAATAATCATAGTAGGAGACTTCAACCCACTGCTCTCCAAGAAAGACAGATCTGGGGAAGAAACTCAACAAAGACACTACAAAACTAAACTCTACAATCAGACAATTCGACCTGATCATATATTCAGAGTTCTCCACCCAATAACAAAAAAATACACATTCTTTTCAAGTCTACACAGCACATATTTGAAAATAGGCCACATGCTGGAACACAAGTCAAGTTTGAGTAAATTAAAAAATATAGAGGTCACACAGGCGTCCTTCTCTGACCACCACCCCATAAAGCTGGAAGTAAATGAAATAAAAGACAAGAAAACAGGGTAAATACATGTAATTTGAATAACTTACTTCTTAAACAGGACTGGGTTTTGCCCAAAATTAGAGATTAAATTTTAAAGTTTCTAGAACTAATGCAAATGAGAATATATAATACCAAAATTTATAGGGTACAGCAAAGGCAGTCATCAGATGATGCTTGATTGTAGTAAATGCATATATGAAGAAGGAAGACAGACTTATGGTCAATACCCTGTCACAAAATCTTCAGTAGTTGGAACAGAGTGAACAGAATAATCCATCTAATAGCAAAAGAAAAGAAATTCTAAAAATCAAGGAGATAAATGAGGGGGCGGGGGTGGCAAAGAGGAAAAACTCAACTAAATAAAAAACCGGTTCTTCAAACTTTGTTCTAATAACCTGGCATTCCGTGATGCTCACCTTCCCTACATGATTGCTGGAGACAAAATGGGTGCATAGCAGATGTGATAAAGAAAGCTAATGGTGCCAGGCTATCAAAAGATATAACGTCTGAGGTTTTAAAGTCTTGAAGATACAAGAGGCCATCTAGCTCAGAAGCAACAAAGCCCACATGGAAAAAGCACACCAGCCTGTGTGATCATGAGGTGTCAATGGGATCAGGTATCAGGCATCAAAGACCCAGAACAAAAAATCATGTTGATGTGAATGAGGGGGGATGCAGAGTGGTGACCCAAAGCCCATCTGTAGACAATTGGACATTCCCTTACAGAAGGGTCACAAGGAAGAGACAAGCCGGTCAGGGTGCAGTATAGCACCGATGGAACATACAACTATCCTCTATTTCTTTAATGCTTCCCCTCTCTGCCCACTATCATGATCCCAATTCTACCTTACAAATCTGGCTAGATCAGAACATGTACATGGGTACTGATCAGAACTGGAAACACAGGGAATCCGGGACCGATAACCCTCTCAGGACCAAGAATGAGAGTAGTGATACCAGGAGGGTAAGGGGAATGTGGGGGGAAATAAGGGGAACCGATCACAATACTCTACATATAACCCCCACCCTGGGAGACAGACAACAGAAAAGTGAGTGATGGGAGACATCTGTCAGTGTAAGACATGGAAAAATAGTGTTTATAAATTATCGGGGGTTCATGAGGAAGGGGAAAAAATGAGGAGCTGATACCAAGGGCTCAAGGAGAAAGAAAATAGTTTGAAAATGATGATGGCAACAAATGTGCTTGACACAATGGATGAATGTGTGTATTGTGATAAGAGCTGTATGAGCCCCGAGTATGATGATTAACAAACAAACAAACAAACAAACAAACAAAAAACCAATACACAACAAAATAACTGCTTCTTCAAAAGGATCAACAGAATGGACAAACTGCTAGCAAACCTAACAAAAAATTGGAAGGAGCAGACGGCAATACCCAGGATGAGGGATGAAATGGGAAATTACAACAGACCCAAAGGAAATTTAAAAACTAATTACACACTACTATGAACGACCATACCCCAACGAACTCAACAACTTGGAGGACAAGGACACATACCTGGAAAAACAAACCCTCTCAAGTGATCTCATATGGACGTTAAGCACTTGAACAGACCCTCAGCAAAAGAAGAAATAGATAAGGCTATTAAAAGACTCCCAAATAAAAAAAGCCCCGGCCCAGATGGCTTCCCAGAATTCTACCAAGCATTCAGGAAAGAGCTGACATAAATCCTAGACAAACTCTTCCGGAACATAGATAAGAATGGACAATTCCCAAACATATCCTATGAAGCTAACACTGATACTAAGGCCAGGCATGGATCCCAAAAGAATAGACAACTACAGGTTGATATCTCTAATGAACATAGATGCAAAAAATCCTCAACAAAATTTTGGCCAGTAGAATACAAAAGTAAATAAGAAAAAATAATCCAACATGACCAAGTGGAATTCACACCAGGGATGAAGGGATGGTTCAACATACAAAAAGCCATAAACATTATCCACCGAATTAACCAAAGAAAAAAA
>NW_022111365.1:214041-220984 GCF_000313985.2 Echinops telfairi | reverse complement strand
CCCCCAGCTGAACTGGTTGGGGATTACTCACAAGCAGACCACACTGAAAGTCTAAAGGTATTATGGGGGTGGGGAGGTGGCACTAACATAGCAACATGGTCTTATAGGGTGCTCTCCTGTGGACACATGGATGAAGACTAAAAGGGTATATGTGATGCGGGACTTGGGATAGGTAAACCTGAAAGAAAAGGGGTCAAGACAGATGGCTTATAACATGTCCCTCTCTATATATAACATAGAGATTTTCATCTGTTCTATGTCATGATCCCTGTTAGACCTGTGAATATCTGTATGTCTCTTGTTGTTGCTGTTGTTGTTTCTTTTTGTTTGGTGTTTATCTATACAAGATATGCAGGGCAATCTTACAGAGACAGAGATTGGACCATTGGGTCCAGGGAGGCATTAAAGGGAAAGAGTGGAAGGTAAAGTGAGTGGGGAGCCAACAATGATGGGTAAAGGGGAATAGTAATGGTGAGGAGGGTGTGACTTTGCTGATTGTGTTTGTTTAATTCTTGTGTATCTTTGAGGAGTGAATGATGGGTAAACATGATAGTGTGGTAGGAGGCAAAAAGTATATATATGCGAGTATATATATGTACACACACATATCTATACATATATAAATATATGTGTATTTGTTTATATATGTATACATATGCATACACAGCAAGAAACCAGATAGACTTTGGGATCCTACTTAAATCTTGCCTCAGTGCAATAACCGTTTTTTCTAACAATGTGGCATTATATGATACCTTTCTGACACGATCACTGAAGACAAAATGGGTGCATAAGCAAAGGTGGTGAACAAAGCTGATGGTGCCCAGATATGAAAAGATATAGCATCTGGGGTCTTAAAGGCTTGTAGTTAGACAAGTGGCCATCTAATAGGAAAGCAATGTAGCCCACACGGAAAAAGCACACCAGCCTGTGCGATCATGAAGTGTTGACTGGAAGCAGTATCAAAAGTTCAAAAACACACAACCAAATCATTGTGAAGGGGCAGGGAGGTAGTGGAGACCCAAAACCCACCTGTAAGATAAGTGGGCAGCCCCTCTCAGAAGGGCCACATGGAATGAATGATAAATTCAGGGTGCAGTATGGCACTGATGCACTAGATAACTATCCGATAGTTCCTAAATATTTCCTCCCCTTACTATTATGGTTTCAATTTGTTTTGCCTCACTAAATCATGTTGAATTAATATATGTTCATTTGTATATTTAAGATCGCGCAGTACACAAAAGTCAAGATTGATAACTCGTCAGAAATAGTTACAGGAGTAAATGGTTTCCTGAGGATAAGGGAAGGGGGACGGGCAGAAAAGGTGGAGCTGGTGGCATTGCCGGTTTGCAGAAAGGTGTGGATAACAGTGGGAGACCAAGATTCATTTGTGGCAACTCGTGGGAAATAAGCCTGCAGTGATCTCCCTTTATCCATATTTGAGGGATGGGAGGTAAGTGGTTAGTAAACAGAGGGCACTGGAGAGATGAGGATAAAAGGTCAAAGACATAAATCTGACTTGAAAAGTGGGTGAAAGGAGACATCGGACGGTGTAAGACATGAAAAAAAAAATTTATAAATTATCAAGGGTTCATGAGGGAAAGAGGGGAAAACGAGGAGCTGATAACAAGGGCTCAAGTAGGAAGAAAATGTTTTGAGAATGATGATAGCAGCAAATGTACAAATGTACTTGACACAATGGATGGACGGATGGATTGTGATAAGGGTTATATGAGCCCCCAATAAAATTATTTAAAATAACAAAATAAAACAAAACAAACCTGACTTGAACAGCTAAAGCTGTGTCAGCTGATTCCCCCTCTGAGGCACGCTGGAGTGATCTGCTTTTCAGCATTTTCTCTATTTTTCTTTTGTTTTTGTTCATTCATAAGAGGGGGTACTTCAGAGGTGTGTCATTGGAGATCACACTCCTGAAGTTGTGTTATATACTGTTTTGTTTTCCTCCATATGCAACTCAGGAGTGTTGAACTTATAAGGACAGCAAGTAAAACAAGGGTTTCGGGGGTACACTGGGAGAGGGGGGAGGTAAAAGGGAAACTATTTCACAGCGAGTACAGAAAGAAAAAGAATGCTTGGAATCTGATTATGGTAGCAATTGTATAATACTGTTTAATGTGATTGAACTATTGAATTATATGATGTATATTAACTCCCAATATTTTTAAAATAAAATTGTTGAGTAAACTGAGCAACTCTCTTTAATATATTCAAACCATTAAATTGTATGTTACATGAATTATATGTCAAAAACTAATAAAAATGAATAAAATTACTGAGTAGACTATAGTAAATTTTGTTTGTGTTCTAAAAATATATATCTTAAATATTTGTCAAATGAATGTATTCAAATAGATTTCATTTAAAACCACCACAAAAGGAAAGTCAAGTAAAAGTATATAAATACTTTTTAAAATGCAGAAATGCAAATCCAGGTCTGTCTTATTGAGGAGACTAAGATCTTGATTACAACCTGATAATGCCTGGATCGATGATGCCTTTCTGGAGGAGGGAATATTGGCTTAATTTTAAAACAATGTCTTTTTGTTCCCCTTAGGCCATTTTGCAGTGTTTATCAGAATCAAGTAGGGTTAAGAGTTTGATGTGTTCATTGCTTGGACAAAACAATCTAATATATTAAACCATTTTTCTAGAGCTTACCTGTGGGAAGAGCAGCAGTTACCTGTGCCAATGAATGAGTAGTAGACTGTTGACTTAAGGGTTATTAAAGCATAAAGAGCTTGCTAAGTCCTTAATTACTAAGCTTCAGTTAAGATGCACCTGCCTGTTCTGACAGCCCAGTGAGTATCAAGTCAGAGACTAGGAACTGCTATTTCATGGGCATTGAAACACTGTATGTCTACTACCTCCTACTGCCTACTGGAAATACAGTAGGAAATACACCCCTCACAAATTAATGAGGGGTGGAACTAGTTACATTCAATTTGATTTAATTTAACACATATGTTCAAATGCACTACGCATATTGCTTCTATGGTAAGCCAGGAAAATCCCAGAATTTTTGTAAAGGGGGAATCAGTCTTTTTGTTGGAAGAGAACCCTCAAAATATTGTTATTTTTATGTAATACTAGCTTTACAAAGCACAGGACACTGTTTCTTCTTTAATTGTGTGAATATTTGGAGAAAGTTTGTTCCTTTTAGAAATCACACATTCTCACAGAAAGACATAAAATTCCTGACCCCTTCTTCCTTATTTAGCCTCCAGGGATTAACAGTACTGATTCATGAAGGAACATCATCAAACGTTCTTGGACAGCTCAGAAATTCCTGGGGTTGAGTTGAGTTTTAGGTGAAAGGTTCATTTTGGTGCCAAACGAGCTCACCACATCTCATCACTGTCTGCACTTGACAGGCTACAGTTCACACGAGGCTGACACTGGCAGCTGGGGACACACATTTGTGCTTGAGTCCTGAAGAAAGGAACACCTGCTGTGATCACCCGAAACTATAAGAAAACTATTATTATCTTTCAATTGTGGTTTGGATGAATGTTTACAGAACAAATTGGTTTCCCATTTGACAATTAGTATGCATTTTGTTTCATGATATTAGTTGCAATCTTCTCAATGGAACAGCATTCTTCCCAATTTCTCCCTGGGTTCCTCATTTCCATGTACCCTTTCCTTCCCCTTCCTGCCTTCTGAGTTTTGTTACTAGACTGATGCTGCCCTTTTAGTCTTGTACAGTTGATTTTTTTTAAGAATATTCCTCACTAGTGTTCTGTTCGCTCACAGGCCTGTCTGTTATTTGGCTAGTAGGTAATCCCTAGGGGTGGGTTCAGTCCCAGATCTGAAGGTGCTAAGGGTTATAGTCTTGGAGGGTTCTACCAGGATTTATCAAACAAATAAGACTCGTCTTTTTGTTGTTGTTGTTCTACGTTTTCTTCTACTTTGTACAAGCCTTTCTGTTGTGATCCCTTGGAGTCTTTGATTTTCTTCACTCTTCTTTACTCTGGATGGGGAGGCACCAATAGTTTGTATCTTGGATGGCCACACCCAGCACTTATGACCCGTGGCTCTACTCACCCAAATAGGTAGAATATTCCAGTCCTGTTGTACTGTTGTCTTTGTTAGGTGCCATAAAATCAGTTCTGACTCATAGGGCCCCTAAGTACAACACTGCCTGGTCTTGCACCATCTTCACAATGGTTATGTTTGAGCACGTTGCTGCAGCCACTGTGCCAATCCATCTCGTCAAGGGTCTTCCTCTTTTTTGATGCCCTCCTACTCTACAAAACATCATTTCCTTGTCCAGGAATTGACATCTGATAACATGTCCAAAGTACATACGGCAAAAGAAGTCTCACCATCCTCTTTTCTAAGGAGCATTCTGACTGTACTGCTTCCACGACAGATTTGTTTGTTATTTTGGTAGTCCATAGTACTTTCAATATTCTTTGTGAGCACCATAATTCAAATACATCATTTTTTCCTTTGGTCTTCCTTATTCAATATTCAACTTTCACATACATATGAGGTGATTGAAAATATCATGGCTTGGGTCGGGCACACCTTCATCCTCAAAGTAACATCCCTGCTCTTTAACACTTTAAAAAGATCTTGTGCAGTTGATTTACTCAATGCAATTCATTGTTTGATCTCTTAACTTCCATGAGCATTGATTGTGGATCCAAGCAAGACAAAATCCTTGATAATGTCAATCTTTTCTCCATTTGTTATGATGCCACCCACTAATCAAATTGTGAGGATAGGGGTTTTCTTTACTTGATTTTCAATCTATACTGAAGGCTATAATCCTTGATCTTCATCAACAAGTGCTTTTAGTCCTCCTCACTTTCAGCAAGCAAGTTGTGTCGCCTGCATATTGCAGGTTGTTAATAAGCCTTCCTCTAATGGTGCTGCCACATTCTTCTTCATATACTCCACTTTCTCTGATTTAGCATACAGATTGAATAAATAAGGTGAGAGAAGACAACCATGACACATACCTTTAATGATTTTAATCCATGTAGTGTTCCCTTATTCTATTTGGATGACTGCCTTTTGATCCAGGTACAGTTTTTGCATAAGCACAATCTAGTGTTCTGGAATGACCATCCTTCTTAATTCTGTCCATAGTTTGTTATGGTCCACATAGTTGAATATGTTGGTTCAGTCCATAAACACAAACAAAACATCTTTCTGATATTTTGTGCTTTCAGCCAACATCCTCCTGACATCAACAATAATATTCCTTGCTCCACATACTCTTCTGAATCCAGTCTGAATTTCTGGTCGCTCCCTGCCAATGTATTACTGCAACCATTGTTGAATGATCTTCAGCAAACATTTACTGCATGTGTTATTAATGATATTGTTTGAAATTTCCATAATTTGTGGGGTCACCTTCCTTAGGAATGGGTAAAATAAGAATCTCTTCTAATCAGTTGACCAAATAACTGTCTTCCAAATTTCAACTACTTGTTTGTCAGTTTGTTTTACTGTGGTGGCTTGTGTGTTGCTGAGATGCTGGAAGCTATGTCACTGGTATTTCAAGTACCAGCAGGGTCACCAGATTTTTTGACATAAACTAGTGAATGACTTCAGTGATATATCAGCTTGTTGAAACATTTCAGTTGGTATTCCATTACTTCCTGGAGACTTGTTGTTCGATAATGTTTTCAATGAAGCTTGAACTTCTCCCTTCAGTACCATTGGTTCTTGCTCAAATGCTACCTCTTGAAATGGTTGAATGTCAACGAGTTCTTGTTGGCACTGACTGTATTTTTTCCACATTCTTTGGATGTTTGCTGCATCATTCAATATTTTGTTCATAAGATCTTTCAAAATAAGAACTTGAAACTTGATTTTTTTTTAGTTCTTTCCATTTAAGTTATGTCGAACTTATTTTTCCTTCTTGTTTTTCTAACTCTAGATCTTTGCACACTGCATTAAAATATTTGACTGTCTTCTCAAACTGCCCTTTGAAATTTTCTGTTCAGCTCTTTTATTTCATTTCTTCCATTTGCCTTAGCTATTCTATGATTAAGAGCAAGTTTCAAAGTCTCTGCTGACATTCACTTTCATCTGTTCTTTCTTTCTTTCTTTTTTTGTGTTCTTAATGATCTTTTGCTATCTAATCATGTATGCTGTTTTTAGTAGCATCCCACCGCTCATCAGGTCTTCTATCATTAGTGTTCAACGAGTCAAACTGTTTTTGAGATATTCTTGACATTTAAGTGGGATATACTCAAGGTCATATTTTGGCTCTCATTTAAATTTTCTTCAGCCTCAACCATTGATGATCTGTTCCACAGTCAGCCCCTGACTCATTTTAGCTGTTGATATTGAGCTTCTCCATTGTCTCTACTCACAGATTCAGTCAATTTGGTTTCTGTGTATTCCAGAACTCCACGAATATAGTCACCTTTTGTGTTGTTGAAAAAGGTCATTGCAATGAAGGAGTCATTGGTCTTGTAACATTCTATTATGCAATCTCTACCTTTGTTTCCATCACCTAGGCTATATTTCTCAACAACTGTTTCTTTCTCTGCTTTCAACTTTTGCATTCCAATCACCAATACTCATCAGTGCACCTTGATTGCATGTTTGATCAATTCCAGACCCAAGAAGTTTCTTTGACAATTTCTTTATCCCTAGCTTTAATGGTTGGTGCATAAATTTGAATGATAGTTGTATTGACTGGATTTTCCTGTGTGGAGCTAGATGTCATCCTATCACAGACATCGTTATACTTCAAGATAGATCCTGAAATTCCATTTTGATGAGGACAACATCATTCCTCTTATATTTGTCATTCCCAGCAAAATGGCCAACACTAGTCCATTTCATCTCACTAATGCTTAGGATAGCCATCTGTATTAGTCTAGGTACTTTGGAGAAACAAATCCACAGCAACTCATGTATAAGAGAGAGTTTTATGCAAAGAAAATGTGCATCA
>NW_022111365.1:204998-213740 GCF_000313985.2 Echinops telfairi | reverse complement strand
ATCACAAAACAAGAGACCCGAGAACTAGAAAGGCGAGGCTTCACCACCCCACATGTGATTATCGGCCAGGCTGGCACAATTAACTAACTCACCATCTTGATGCATTCCGTTTGGTTTCTCAGGACTTCTGATTGTCCGGGATCCATACTTTCTACAATCCAAGTTCTGATGATTAGTGCTGTTTCTTCTCATTTTGAGTTCTCCATCAGCAAATGAAGGTCCCGAAGATTTTACTCCATCCATTCATGATGGTGGACTCTACTTTGAGAAGGCAGCTTTTCCTCATTCATATTTTAAGTGCTTTCTGACTTGAGAGGCTCATCTCTGGAACTGTCTCTGGCAATATTCTGCTTCTCTTTGTGAGGTGTCCAGGATCTGAAAATGTTCTGCTGCTCTAAAGCAGAGAGAGAGAGATGCTATTGAAAGTTGAGTTTGATTGTGTCACCTCTCTGTTTTAAAATGTCTAGTGAAAGTCAAAGGTCCTATGTGATCTTGTTCAACATTACCTCTCTGATAGTTTGCCTACTACTGTCTGCTTTCCCTGAAGAGCTTATAGAGATATCTGTATGGCTCACTGTCTAACTTTACTCAATGTGTAAATGTTTTAACCTTAAATATGATTGTCTTGGAGACTTCCTTGACCAAAACTCCACTCCCTTACTCTGTAGCTTCTTAACTCCCCCCTTGCCCACCTACCCCCACTCTATTGTAGGTATTATCACCTCGTATCTTACATTTTGGTGTATCTGGGCGATCTGCCTCTCCTGTCTCATTATAATCTCTATGAATGATGGAAGTTTGAGGTTATTTTGTTCACTATTTGTCTTAGTTTCCTACGGCTGCTATAACACAAATGCCACAATTGGATGGCTTTAAGTAAGTTTATTTTCTCACAGTTCTGTCTTTCCTTTAAAGATACCTCTCTGTATTGTTTAATCCCTTTTTTTATAACTCACAAGTGATTTGATTTAGAACCCATTCAACATGGATATAACCTAATAACATAACAAAGCATATTTTCTAAAGGGATTATATCCTGTTATATTCTCAGAACTCACTGCCATACAGTCGATTCTGACTTACAGTGACCTTACCAGCCAGGCTACACCTGCCTCTGAGGGTTACCAAGACAACTCTACAGGAGTGGAAAGCCTGTCCTTCTCCTACAGAATGGCTGGTGGTTTCAAACTGATGACCTTGGAATTAGCAGCACAACACATAGCTGGTTACTCTAACAAGGTTCTTTTCATATCTATATGGGCTAGGATTCTGACATATATTTTGGAGACACCAATTCATTCATAATGGTATTGTGTGTGTCCCAACTTACAGAATAATGCCTTTTGTGAAGTTGGAGCTTAATACTTATTGGATAAATATTTCAATTTCCCGGAGGCAATGGAACTTAGAGAGAACTAACCAGACAAGAAAAGATGAAGATGTGTCCAAAAGGAGGAAATTGCAACACAAAGCCATAGGGGCTCAAGAGAACTACAGGTAGTTCCAAATGGCTCTGAAATACCCTCTCTACTATCTTTTATGTTCTTTCAAAGGGGTCTTTTGCAAAACAGGACATACTTTATCCCAGTGACCAGGGTATCTCCTGATTTGTTTTCACGGACAGTCTTAGAGCTGGAGCTGGCTAATTGTTCTTACCACCCCAGCTAAGGGAGAGGGAGGGAGTGGAGATGGAAGAAGAGTTCTCAGATTAATCCCATGAGTTTATCACACCAGAAAGGTGGATCCAGAAAGGCCATGGTTGGCAGGTAACGGACCTCTGCTGTGTGACTCAGCAGATTCAAGCAGGGCATCCCAACTGAGTGGGGTGCAGTAAGCCTGATGAGTGTGATTGTAAAATCGCATGGAAATGTATTGCAAAACCATTCACTGTCCCAGCACGATGCTTCAAAACCAGGTTCAGAGATAATCCAAAAAGAGGGTGCCTTGATCCAAGCTCACAATGCCTATGAACTAGTCACCCTACATCTGCCAGGAGGCCTAACTCCATGGTAATGGAAAGCTGCCAAATCTCCCCTGAATGTGTGGCCCATTAGTAAAGGGCCACTGACTCCCAAAGGCTCTGTGACTTAGCTGTGCAGCATTGACAATGGGGCTGCTTCATGCTCCTCTTGCTTCTTCCACGGAAGCATCCAAAAGTGCTTTCCCAGGTGTATTATTTATCTTAGATGGTGGATGGGGCTCATAGAAGCTAAGTCTTGCCTGAAGCCATCCAGCAAGTCTGTTCCTGAGGCTGGAATTGACATCCAAACCTTCTAGCCCTACGTTACCATTGGATACCACCTTCTAAAGGACTCTGGAGGACAGTCAAGGGCATGGGATAAGCCTTCTTAAGTGGACAGTGTGGTGGACAAAGGAGACAAGGCAAGAAGGATTACTCAAGGCTCAAGGCCTTCCTGAGGTGTGTCAGTGGCATCCTCTTTGCAGATAATGGACAGTACTGAGATTGTTATTAGTTTCCACATGCGTCAGGTCTGACTCATGGCAACCTTGTGCATAACAAAATGAAACATTGGCTGGTGCTGCATCATCTTTATGTTTGGGTCTATTGTTGTGGCTTTTGTGTCACTGAGTGTTTACTTTGTTTTCTCTGACGCTGTGCCAACCACGATGTCTCTTTCTAGCTATTGTTCTTTACTGATGACTTGCCCCAAGTAGGCGAGCCAAGGCCTCATCATCATTTTATGGCGAATTCTAATTGTATTTTTTTAAGACTAATCTGTTTGCTCTTGTGGAGAGCCAAATATATTCATTATTCTTTGCCAACAACATAGCTATTGTTCAGGGGGCTTAAAAAAGCTTGTGAAATAAATGGATTAAAAGGTAATGGACTTTTTCCACCAACTTTTTGAAGCCCTGTGTAATCTTAAAATGTTGGTGTTGGAAAGGTCCCTTGGGAAGCATCCATCCAATGTCAATTTCTTATGTTTCTCGGTGAAGAAATAGAGCTCTAGGAAGGTGTATGCACCTGTTCAAGGTCACAAAATTGATGGTTGGAGCCCATGCTTCTTAAGCAGTGGGTCTGTAATCTTTCCAAATAGCTGTAGTTCTCAAAAGTACCTATTTTTTCTACACACCTTGGATTTAAGTCATCCATCATCTCTGAAACATTCGATAATATTTCCAGCCATGTGAGCTGAAATGGCATGAAGGAACCACCGGGGAAAGGCGAGTGCGCACTGCTTTAGACCTCTAATCCAAGACCTTAAACACCCCGAACCTTCTATTCATCAGGCCTTCGGGCCAGAAGGGACACAGCGATGAGAAGAGTGGTGGGAAATCTCAGTTGGATGCTTGGAGAGGCAGCTCCTTGGAACAGATGCATCTAGTTTCAGGGAGCAGGTTGGGCCCCCTCTCGGACATGTGTCTTAGTGAAACGTGTTTGGAATGGTGTTCTCAGGCTCCTTGCCTGGGCCTTCCATTACATTGAGTAAGAATCATGGCTCTTGGCAGAGGCAGCAGCTGCCAACAGGAGCTCTCCCATCACTCACCCACCATGTGCCCTTCCCAGCAAACACATCAACTTGGCAGGGAGTGCCAAAACCAGGGTTCTGGGATGGGCAGGAGAGGTGCAGCTCCCTCTCCCCTGCAGTCCAGGTGTCAACAGATGGGATATGGATCTACTCCTCCCTTAGCAAATAAATGGAACTTTTATAGGCTGACTAATCCCACACTGGAGAAGCCAGACTGTCAGTGATCCTGAGTTTTCCAGCCTGGTTCTAACCTTTTCAGTCCTGGATCAGACAGCCCATTGGAGTTCTTGTTAGGAGTGGGTTTTTTTTTCTCTAGAACTTAGGCTAAAAAAAACCTTTGTCCATCCCTGGCAGGAGGGACTGCGCATGTTCCCCCCACTGGTTGGATTCTGGAGCTGCTACAAGGAGTCAAATGCTTGGGCTGCTCATTAGGTCCCCACCAGCCCTTTTGGCAAATATCCCACCCACGCTCCCACTATCTTTACTCTCATGGTTCTGTGCAGGTGCAGTAAATCCCTTCCATTCAACCCTGAGTGAGAGTGAAAGAGCTGAGGAAATGGCTTAAGGAAGAAAAATACTCCTTTGTGAGGGAAAGCGCCATTTCATTTCATTATTTTCCTAACTGCTTGCTGCCAACTTTCTCCAATGACTTGGGTGAGGGGGCAGGTTCCCAAGGTCACTTCCTTCTTCCTGACGCTTTTCCAATGCCAGACCTCTGAATGAGGGCGAACACCTGGCTGGTTCCTGACAAATGAAAAGGAAGGGACTGGTGAGGTGGACAAAGACCACCTTAGTGGGAAGCGTAGTGCCTGCCTCGTCCTCATCATGTTTTATAGTAACAAGAGACCCTGTCAGGTTAGCCCAGAAAGAACCCTAGACAGAACATCAAAAGTTTTGTGGGTTTGAGTCATCAGGATACCTGTTTAAGAACAATTGCCAATAAGTCACCTCCGACTCATGGCAACTCCATAGGGTTTTCAGGGTCTGTAACCTTTGGGAATTAGATCACCCGCCTGTCTACTTCCAACCTTTCAGGCCACAGCTCAGGGCTTAACCATTTGTGCCAAACAGTGACTCGCTTAAGTGCCACTTAATCTCAGTGTCTCCATCTGTAAATGGGCATGCTGACACCTTTCCTGCTGACCCCACTTAATTATCAGAATTAAATAAAAGAAATGAGAAAGGCTTTGAAGAGCTGATGAATACCCCACCAAAGTAAGTGCCACTTGACTCTGATGTTCCATCAGCCCTACTGGTTTAGCGACTTCTGACCGCTGCCAGGAGCCCCGTGGACTTGCCTGTGGTGTGGGAGTTGGTGGAGGATACAGACCCCCATGCTTAGGCACTGGCTCGGGGCTTTGGGTTTGGTTTTCCTATCAATATTCCACAGCAACGTGCTGAGCGCCCCTCAGAGAAGAAGCAGACATAGTTCGTAGTTTCAAGGAGGCAAAGTAGAACTGCCTCGAGTCCTTAATGAACCGTGGTGGTGATCCCTTGCTCGGACTTGTAAAAGAAGCAACCCTTTTCGGAGATAATATAATACATACCTATGTCTTTAACTGGAGTACCTGAGCTGTGCAAAGGGTTACTGGCTTTTTGAATCTGCTCAGTAACTAGCACTGCTGAAGAAAAGCCTGGTGATCTGCTTCTGGAAGATCGCAGGTAGGAAACCCCTCAGGAGCAGACGCAGTTCCCCTGGACAACACCTAGGGTCATCATTGAGCTGCAATGGACTTGCTGCCTACTGGCTGTAGGTCTTTTGCACCTTTCTGGCCGGCAGAGATGAAACACCGGCGGAGAACCTGGGGAAGCTAACTCTCCGTCCTCCATGTGATTGCTTACCCTCCCTCCTCTCACTTCACCGCAAGGAAGTGCTGGCCTCCTTTTCAGAGCAAGGGTCACACTGGGGTCAGCTGTCACTCCTTCATGCTAGAGAACCTCACCAGTGACTTAGTCAGAATCTCCAGGTTTTTTAATCTACCAGGCAATGAATTGGCACTTTTCACCAAGGAATCAGAACAGGGTGCGTTAGAGCCTCTTTAAGCTCACTGACTTAATGATTCTACTGTTTAATGGAAGCAAAAGCCCTTAAGTGGTCCCAGCTGCCAGGCACTTTGCTAGAAGAGTGAGACTTTCTAAACAGGCTCGGGAGAAGCAACACTGATTTCTTTGCCCGGCATCCCCTCCCGCCCTTATCTCAGGCTTGCTTTGACAGCACACGAACCTGCATCCCATGAGAAGCACATCAATATTTCTCTTTTCCCATCTTTCACTTCAGCCCATCATTTGCCACAGGGGGGAACGCAGAAACAATCAAGCATTGTCTTGTTCTGGACTGGTGTGCCAAGGCCTTGTGGAATAAATATTATTTGCCTGGGAGGGGAATTGGCTTGAAGACAGTTCACAAACACTGTAAAGTATGGGCTGGGGGTGGAGAGAGGGAGGACAGTGATGTTTGGGTTTGGTCTGATTGTTAGTTTAATCTTTTTCTCCCTTGGTTCTGCTGATTTCTTTCCCCATGAACAGGCCGTTAAGAACTAATCCTCCACTGTGCAGGGCTTGTGCCAAAGAGAAACAAAAGATGCTTTCTGAAGTGTATGCCCTTGTGTGCTGAGGCTCTTGGTCAACCCTTGTCTAGACTTTGGGTGAGCAAGGGGTGAACATTCCAGGGACACTCATGGGTGAGAAAAATCATCTCAGAGCATCTGGCCCGCAACCTCAGATAGCTCACTCGATGTGATTGACAGCCCTGCCCTCAAGATGCTTCCAACTTCCAGCAAGTATTTGAAGACTTCACCTTTGTGAGTCTGGGGCTTCTGGGGTCCTGATAACACAGGCAGTCAGGATTTAGGGAGTCCCATCTGGGTGCAGCTCACTGACTGTACGGTTTTACTTCATTTCCTCTGGAACTGCTATTATTCCAATTATCTAAATGGGAAACAACATGTCTGCTTAATACTGTTGAATGATGGATTGCTATAAGATTTGTAAGATTCCCCCCCACCCCATAAAATGATTAATTTAAATTTTGAGAAAATGGGAATCAAAAGCTTGGAGAAGTTAATTGACTTATATAAGATCACACAATCGAGGACTTCAAATGCATCTCTATTTGCAGTGGTGATGAATGAGTGATGCCCCCTCCCCTTCATGCCCATTTCCCCTGGTCTTCGAGGATGTGCCCTCACTAAGGGACAAGGTACAGTCCATGGCTGTGCACTGAGGAGAATGCACTATGGCCCTGCTGCTTTGAGCCTGGCCCTCAGGCCCACTGCCCCGTGAGGTGGAACCCCACTGCATATGCATTTGGTGGGCATCCTCTTGTTCCCAAAGAGGAGAGGACCTCACTTTGGCTCTTCTTAATTATTTTTTTCGGTGAAAAATAATTCAGTGCAGTGCTCAGTGCCATGTACAATTAAAATTTTAATGCATGCCTCCTGAGGTTGATAAGGATCTCACTCTCCCAGCCAATGAAATAAACATTGCTTCATTTCTTTCCAAGAGAAACAAAGTGCCATAGAGCGCCAAGCCCCAGGCAAGCGACACAGTGCAGTGGGGAGGGCATAGGGATGAGGGTCCCACAGACCTACCTCCTGTGCACTTGCCCGGACTGCACATACAGTCAAGCAAACTGACCTCTCAGAAGCCAAGTTCCCTCAAACACTGGAGATGGCCTGGCCGAGATGAGTGCTCACTGTTAGTCCCCTTCCCAATGCTCGGGCACCTCATCCCAATCAATCATCATTGAAGAAGTTGTTCCAGGAAATGCTAAAAGACTGTTTTGTATTGAGCATTCAAGAGAGAATCTCCACTTGGATGTTTGTGTCTCATAGAAACTACTAATGTCCTTCAGGAACCACCTCGGCGTGGGGACATTTTCTGCATGCTCGTGCTAACCGCCGCGCTGGCGGGTTTCTTCCTTAACCAAGAGTCAGACCACGACCCTCAGTGAAACCAGCTGGAACTTCTAACCCGAAGTGGAAAAGGACAAAAGAGAGCAGCGTGTAAGCAACCAACAGGATTTTCAAGTCCCCGTACACCCTTCTGGAGCCTTGGTGAGGCAGATGATGAAGTGCTCAACTGCAAACCCAACGGTCCGAGTTCATCTAAGTTCCTTGGAAGAAACTCCCGGAGTTCTACTTTCCCCCAAAGTCAGCCATTGAAAATCCTGTGGAGGGCAGTTCTATTCTGACACAGAATAGAACTCATGGTGGTATCATGAGTCAGAATTAACTGGACAGCAGCTGTCTGACCCTTTCATCCTTGGACCCACTCCAGAGCGGTGGGCTCTTCAGCTTCCCATCGACCTCTAACCCTCACTCCTGTCTACACTTCTCCAAGTCCAGGCTGAAGAGAAAGGGGTAGGCATTTCCTCTCTCACCCAAGACTTATGTTCTGAATTCCTATGTCCAGTCTGGGGACAAGCCTCATTTCCTTGATAATAATAGGGATATGGAGTCCAGAAGTGTGGCCTCACTGCTCTAGTAGCCCATTAAGATAATCACATCAATCCAACAATAAACTCAGATCTGTGTAGGCACTGCAGGAGACATTTCATTACAAGTGCTTTGTATTTGTGCTCTGTCATTGATCTTACAAGCATTCTGTGAAGGATTACTTATACAATTATCAATCTCAACTTGCAGGTATGGAAGCTTTGGTTTGGAGAGGGTACGGGAATTGATCGAGGTCACGCCTCGCTAGTCAGTAGCAGAGTTAGTATTCAAGCTCAGACTTCCTGTCCCAAGCCCAGTTCTCTTATTTCATTGAGGCCAGAATCCAACCCTGGTGAGTGAACCTTCCCTAGGGAAGACCGCTAGGCGTTCTCTTTCTGGACAGCATGATAGAGGGATTTCCCAAAAGTGCAAGAGTAAGTCAAAAAGTATTGCTACACAATATCATATAAACCTTTATTAAACAAGGAAAAATCAAAATGTGAAGCTATTATTTCTCAGAACATCCCCATCTAGATCTATACACTTCTGAAATTGGGGTTTCCATCTCTCTAGTCTTTCCCCATATATTCTTTGCTCTTCAATTTGTGCCACAGCAAAATCTGTTCTGACATCCTCAAGGGTCTAAACTTCATGTTCCTGTTAAGTGTTCTTGGAGTGTAGGGAGCCAAAAGAAGACTGCATTGTCAGCATCGGGGCTGTAGAGTGGATAGGGTGAATTTTCCCAAGGAAAATGCTGGTAGTATAGCCCTGGCTACCAACAAAGATGAACAGGTACATTAATGTGTATGGGGGGG
>NW_022111365.1:199227-204844 GCF_000313985.2 Echinops telfairi | reverse complement strand
CTTCATTCTCAAAACATTTTCTCTCCACTTAAACCCCCAGCATTTGGTCCTCATTTTTCAGTTGTTTTATGTTCTTAAAATTTCTTTATAATAAGCCTCCATGATCAGCCTGTGTCAGAGAAAAATTTACCAGATTAACCCTTTGGAATTCCACAAGACAGTCACCTTCTAAACTGGAGTTAAACAGGCCCAACAGGTCACCCAGAATCCACGGTTTTACTTGGAGTGTGTGTGTGTGTGTGTGTGTGTGTGTGTGTGTGTGAACCCTAATGAGATGAAGACAAATATATTACTGAGAGAACTTGTCTGTAACCATTCACTGATCACAGAGACAGGTTAAAGCACATTTTATTTGGAATAATCTAGGACATGAGCAAGAACTGAACGGAGCCAAGGTCAGGGGACCTGGCAGGTGTCACTCTCTCTGGCACAATGTGTGTTCAGACTGCACCACTCAGAAAGTTTATGGTCTGAAGTAATTGTTTTCAACACCTCCGTTTCAATAACTATAAAACTGGGAAGAATAAATGAGTTAATATACTCAATGTGTTTAGGCCAGTGCTTGGCACATAGTAGGTGTTAAATAAACATATACCTCATTTTTATTAGCATTACAGTTGTTATTGCTGTTGTTATTATTCCTTCTCAATGTTTTGTGAGGAATACATGAGGTCATTGTTGTGAACACATCATAAATCACTATGGTAAAAAATGAGCACACACGTTGCTAAGAAGTAATAGGAAAAAGATCAATTTGGTCTGAGTGCATGTATTTGACCAGCCTCAAAATATTCATCAGGAAACATAGGAATACACATCCTCTTGTTTTCTGTTTGTTTGATTCAACTTTAGCCCAGGTCTTTTGTGCTATTTTTATAGCTGTTTGTATTTCATTTAGGTATTCTTGATTACCACATGCCATAAGCATTATTTAAGAAGCATCTCCTGGCCTCAATAGACCTTGGGTATCTCAATGTACGTAGAGAATACAATTGAGCTCTGTCTCTCTTTCTCAGGTAATCCAGGTGCAATCCTTCTTGACAGTCTGCAGGAACCAGGCATGTGAGCCACCCAGTGAGGAGGAGTTGCTGCGAGCTGATTAGTGGCTAAAAGCCCAGAATACCACCCTCAAATTCTTGTAACCAAAACCATGGCCCATGTTTGGTCAGGTTTAGAATGTGTCTGATTAATTAGTCAAACAACAAGAGTTATTGCATGTGACTTTGTGCCCAGCATCAGAATGGGAACAGTGGGGCATACAAATAGAGAGGTGTCTGGGCTGTGGTCTCTGCCCTAGAGGAGATCAGTTGGCTGATGGGATAGGACCAAGGAAACTGAAAGGAAAAACAGTGAGAGAGTTTTATAAGATAGCAGTGGAATGAAGGGCTAGATTTTATGCACAGATTATAAATGTAGGAGCGTGGAGGAAAGGAGAGCTACTAGAAAGTGCAGGAAAGGGTGTGTGCAGGATGAGGTTTGGGGGCTGGGTTTTGATTGGCATGCAGGAGTTGCATTGATGGAAACTCCATGAAAAGAACAAGGATTTTTGATAGGGCATAGGGGAGACTGGGGAAACAGATCTTACAGACCACTTTGAAAGGATCAAAACAATGAGTTTCTATTGGCAGCAAACTATTTGAAGGTCGTCTCATTCACTATATTCTACTTCCCAAATCTACAGTACTGCTGCCACAGTACTTAATGTTTCCAACATAACAATGAGGAAGATGGTACAGGACCACACGGTGCTTCATTCTCGTGTCCGTCGGCTCACTGCTAGTTGGAACTGACTCAGTTGCACCTAATAACAGCACCACCTTACCAAGAGAGAGATCTGTGAATTTTAGTAGGGTGTTTAGTTTCTTTTAAACTTGGTCTTCTCACCTGGAAACTGGGTAGAGTAATGCGTACCTAACAGAGTGAAGATTAAAAGGGATACTACATGGAGGCGCCCAGGGACAAGTGCTGACAGGCAGGTGATGAGGGCAATTCTCCCTTCCAACCTTACCAGCTCCCAGCTCAGGGCCCCACAGAAGAGAAATGTCTTCCACCTCTCCTAAAGAGGGCTGGGGGTTACTTTCCCTTTTTCTTCAACATTGTCTACATCTTTAAATTAAGTTTGGGGCAGAAAATGAATGGAATTCTCTGCTTCCAGACGTCTGCCCCCAAGAAGGGAGAAGTAAACCAAGAGTCTCCTGCTGTGGAAGACACAGCCCTGCAGGTAAAGCAAATGATCTCCTCAAGCCCACCGCGCTCAGAAAGGCACCCTGCACACTGTGGGCTGTGATGAATGCTCACCAGGGTGAAGGGTAAAGGGTGCACGGCTAAGTGAGGACTTTCTGAATGAAGACTTGTCCCCTCTTGTCATACCTTGCTGTTCTTCTTCTCTTCCACGAGTGGACAGGGAGTGGAAAAGACCTTGGGTGAATGCCTAAAAAACAATGAGGCCCCGGCCCCCCCTGTCCCCCCTCCCCACGGTTAGGAGTTCCACCCCAAAGCGAGAGAGTGCAGGGGTAATTGAGGCCCGGTGTTAGGGACCGTGTGGGGGAGGGCAACCGGCGGCAGGTGGTTGCTAGCATAGAAACAAACAACCCACTGAAGATGTCTGGCATGGACGTGCAGATAATCAGTCAGCCCCAGGGGACAGACAGGCCTGCTGGCCTGGCAAAGCTCCTCAGCCTGGTTTCAGGCCACCGAAGTCCAAGTTTCTGCTAGTCTAAGGGCTGAGGTTGTTTGTTTCCAAAAAGCTAGAGAATTGTTTTCCACATGTGCCTTGCCCCCAAACCGCCGGCGGGCACACCCAGACCTTCCTCCCTCCCTCTGGCTGGGCCACAGAAGCCATCAAGAAAGGAAGAATCCAACGCGTGCAGTGAAGCTGGGCCTGGGACAGGAAAGCCCAGCTGGCCTGTGGGCCGAGAGGGCAGCGACAACAACAGGTGCCGGCAGAGGTGGGGCCCTTGGAGGACACAGCTAGCTCCTTGTTGGGCAGGACCATAGCACCCAGCCATAGGCAGGGAGTTTTGCCGTGCTGGCCAACTCCGCCCCTCAGGACAAAAAGCACAGGCAGGTAGAAGTCCCAGGAGCTCTGCTGTAAGGCTCCCGGCTGCGCTACCTGCAGCAGAAGGCAGGGGGCATGATGACGGGCCAGTCCTCAGAGATTGAAGAAAGTCCTTGTGGCACAGTGGTTAGATTTCTGCTATTAACCTAAAGGTCGGTGGATGGATGGTACCATCCACTCTGTGAGAGAAAGATACAGTACCCTTAAAGTTGTGCTGTCTTGGAAACCCTATGCGGAAGTTCTACTCTGTCCCTTACTATGAGCTAGAATTCACTCATCAGATTTTATTTGGAAAGAGATTACCTAAGAAAATTCTAAGCAGTCAAGGGACACCTTGAACCAGGGGACATAAATTACCCTAGAGCATGAGTTTCTTGAGAGAACAGTTTCTGATAGGTGGCTGCCATATCTCCAGTGCCCATTATGGTACCTGCTGCATACGGTATAAACGTTTAAAACGCCAGGCAGATAACAGAAAGATTAGAGGTTCATGTTCACCCAGAGGTGAGTCAAGGGTAATGACCGCTAATCACTGAAAACTCGATGGGCCCAGTTTTACTCTGACACACAGGCATACACCCATGACTCGGAGTCAACTAGGTAGCAACTGGTTTGGTTTTGTTGTTGTTTACAGTTAAGCAAAACCAAGTTCACTGCTCTTGAGCCCATTCCAACTCACAATAATCATGTAAGACAGACTAGGCTGCCCAAACACGTACTTCCTTTTGGAAATAAATAGCTAGTCTTTCTCCTGTTGAGTAGCTCATGGGTTTAAGCTGACCTTTTGGTTAAAAACCAAATACTTTAGCCATTGTGCCACCAGAGTATCACAGGACGTGCTTAATAAGTAGCTGTTGAATTAATGGATGAATTCCAGTGGTGGAGGGAGGCAGTCCCAGAATAGGAGAAAGTGAAAAATAAAAGTCATGCTTACCCTATTTCTATGTTCTAGACATCAGCCCTGGCTTTTTCTCCAATGTCAACCCTACTCCTCATCCAGGTGGTACCATGTTTTATTCCTACACCTACTTTGTCACTTTTTCCACATCACTGTTTCTTGCAGGCCCCTGACTTAGCTCACAGTGGTAGGACAGTGCAAAATGGGGAAGCAGAGAGCAGCTAAAAGTGGCCACCTCCTGCTAGAAACATATGGTATCATGTGGTAGACAGTCACTGAGGCACAGCTCTTCCACTGGGAAATTTAGACTATGCCCTTCCCTTTTCCAAGACCATGTCTTCAAACAACGGTTCCTTCCTCTTTGCTTTCAACTTTTGCATTCCAATCGCCAGTAATTATCAATGCATCGTAATTTCATGTTTGATCAATTTCTGACTGAACTCATTAGTAGAATCCTTCAATTTCTTCATCACTAGCTTTTGTGGTTGGTACATAAATTTGAATAATAGTTGTATTGATTGGATTTCCTTGTAAGCAGAAAGATATAATCCTATCACAGATAGTATTGTAAGTTTTGCAATGTTCTTTTTGACACGCCATTCCTCTTGTTTATTTTGTTCCCAGCACAGTAAAGCATTTTATTTTCTGATTCAAAGTGGCCAATACCAGTCCATTTAAGCTCACTAATGCCTAGGATATCAATCTTTTATGATTCATAGAGATGAAGAAATGATAGAAATGAAACCGCAGATTGCATGATAGATTTTTGCAAAACACTGAGTTGTTCATAGCAAATACCTATTTTCAAACAACACACAAAGTGACTATATGCATGAACTTCTCAGATATAACACACAGGAATGAAATGGACTATGTCTGTGGGTAGAGACAATGAAAAAGCACAGTATCCGCAGATAAAACCAAAAAAGGGATTGTCTATTGAACAGGTCATCAACTGCTCGTGTGTAAATTCAGGATAAAGCTGAAGGAAAAAATGTTAAATCCATGAGAGCCAAAATATGATCATGAGTCTACCATATTTGAAATTCAAGAACAGAGTTGATGCACTGAGCTCTAATGACCGAAGACCTGATGAGATTTGGGAAGACATCAAGATCATCATTCATGAAGAAAGCAAAACGTCATTAAAAAGACAGGAAAGAAAAGAAAAGATGGAAGTGGACACCAGAAGAGACTCTGAAACATGCTCTTCATCATAGACAAGCTAAAGCAAATGGAAGAAATGATAAAGTCAAAGAGTTGAGTAGAAAATTTCAAAGGGCATCTTGAGAAGACAAAGTATTATAATAAAATGTGCAAAGACTTAGAACTAGAAAACCAAAAGAGAAGAACATGCTCAGCACATCTGAAATGGAAAGAACTTGAGAAAAATCCAAGCCTTGAGTTGCGGTCTTGAAAGATTCGATAGGCAAAATAGTGACACAGGAAGCATGAAGAAAAGATGGAACAACATATCAGCCTGTGTGATCACGAGATGTCCATCACTGAAGACAAATGGGTGCATAAGTAAATGTGGCGAAGAAAGCTGATGGTGCCCGGCTATCAAAAAGTATAGCGTCTGGGGCCTTAAAGGCTTGAAAGTAATCAAGCGGCCATCAAGCTCAGAAGCAACAAAGCCCACATGGAAGAAGCACACCAGC
>NW_022111365.1:194373-198589 GCF_000313985.2 Echinops telfairi | reverse complement strand
TTACACAATTGATGTATGTGTGGATTGTGTGAGAGTTGCATGAGCCCTAATAAAATGATTTTTAAAAATTTTTTTAAAAAGAGAGAAGATGGAAAGAATAGAGTCAATATCCCAAAAAGACTTACTCAACACTCCACCATTTCAGGAGGTAGCATATGAGCAAGAACCAATGGTGCTGAAAGAAGAAGTTCAAGTGGCACTGAATGTGTTAGCCAAAAACAAGGCTCCGGAAATTGATAGAATACCCATTGAAATGTTTCAGCAAGGGATGTAGCACTGGAAGCACTCACTCATCCATTCCAGGAAATTTGGCCAACTGACTGGAAGAGACCCATGTTTGAGCTCATTGCACAGAAAAACCATCCAACAGAATGCTCAAATTATAGAATTTTTGGAACACATGGTAGGTCCTACATAAATTATTAATTTTTTGGTGAGGTTGGCTTCCCCCACATTACTGACTAGTCCACAGCAGTCTAAGCGTGCCTATGAGGGGCTGGGGATTGTTGCAGTTTGATAATCACTACCAGAATGCTACTCCTTTTTTTTCTCTTTTTTCGAACAAAATGCCCAGGGGAGAATTTAATGGTTGCTGAAAAACGAAGGCTAACTTCATTTCTCCAGCACTCAGCAGTTACTGTGTTATGAGTCATATACTTTGCTGAGGCCTCCCCCTATTTAGGAGAGAGGTTTTCCAAGTAATTAAACAATTATATTATGACCTCCCTGAAGCACACTAGCTTTGACCTTTCTACCGAGGGATATTTCCTTAGCCCGTGCCAACTGCCCCTGGGACTACCCAGGAGGAGATTAGCAAATTCTTCCTTTAGCTATCAAAGGGAGACACTTTGTAAACCTAACCCAACCAATAACACTTTTCATCACTAAAGGAAGGATCCGATTTCGCCCTTCTCAAACTGATTTAAGACTCACCAGAATGAACAAACTTTATGGGATAATGGTGAAATTATCCCCTTACAAACTGGTAGATGTCTCCTTTTTTCCTTGGGACAAGATGGAAAGGATGTTGTTTTCTTTTACCATGGTAAAGCTACTCAATTAACCATGCCCCTGAGATCATTGTTCATTTGCGGGTAAACTGATAGCTTCACTGTGCCAGTGCGTGCCCGCCAACCACTCCAGAATCACAGGCTACCTCCTCTTCCAGTTCCTCCTGATGAAAGGAAAGCTGCAATCACAGTCAAGAAGCTCTTTAAACTTGGCTCGTCAAGGTTAAGAAAAGGTTTCCTAGAATTGGCTCAAAGCATATTTATTTAAAGGGATTATATGCCTTCACCCTGAGCCAGGTCCATTCTGTTTGTCTCTGGGCTTCTGGAAAACAGTGCAACTCGTCCACAGAGGAGACAGGAGCCCCTCGTAGGAGCTGAGTTTGTCTACCCATTCAGCTCACTAATAGCTATAGTCTCAGCTGACTTGTGAGAAGGATTGCATAGTAATTAAATGAACTTATGATAGGTGATGAAGAAGCATGGGTGGTTCAGTAAAGAGCCCATCAGCTGCTCCTTGGGAGCAAGAAGTAGCAGTCTGATTTTGTAAAGATCACAGCCTTGGAGCCCCTATGAGGCAACTGTCCTCTGTCCTAAAGGGTCTCCAGGAGTCAGGATTGAGGCCACGGCAACAGGTCTGATATAGTAAATGGCCGAAAGCCATTTCATCTGCTGCCCCTTTCAGAAGCATTTGCATGAGAAACCATCCATAATCCAAACGAAAAAAGTTCTAATGGTAAAACTTCCAGGAACCAGAAACAGATTAGCAAAAGGAATAAAGGTTTAACATAAGTCACAGTGTCTTGAGTTATTAAAGTTGGGAGACAGATATTAACCCAAAGTTCAGTGGTTTGAACCCACCAGTGACTCCCACATGCTCCTTTCCATGCCCTCTATCTTTGGCCTATCTCCTTCCAATCTGCCCTGTAGAGTGCCAGTTCCAGCAGACCTGAGGTTATCACGATCTGTGGGGGAAACTCCAATGCCATGATTCCTAAAGTGGGGTGCCAGGACCAGCAAAATTAGCATTACCTGAAAACCTGTTAGAATTGTAGGTTCAGAGGCTCTTCTGAAACTTACTGTGTTGGGAATTCTGTGAGTGGAGCCCATCAATGTTATACCAAGAGCTCCTGACACATTCTTAACGTTTGAGAACCTTTGCCTTCTTGCTTACAAGAGAATGCCCAGAGCCCTCCCTGAAATCGCACAACTGACCATTGATGCCAGCAGATCCCTCCCAGTCTGACCACACCCACTTAACACTCACAGTACCCTAAACATTTCTTTTCCCCATATTCCTGATACTCCTTTTCTGTTATTTTGAGTGGGGTCCCTCCAACCCCTCTTTTTACTCTGCCTGACAAACTACTATTCATCAATTAGAGCCCAATTCAAAAAGCCCCGCTCTCTAGGCACTTCATCTGTCTTCTCACAAAAGGGTTCGTTACTTTGTCCTCTTTTCCCTTAGAGCACATGTAGCTACCTCAGCATCACTGGATTCTTTTGCATTGTCCTATTACGATCTGTAATCTCAAGGCAGGGAATTTGCTTTATTCTTCTCTGTGTCTCCAGTGCCAAGCACTGTGCCAAGAATATGTGGTTGTTCAGGAATCAATTCCAAGGCATCTCTCTCTCTCACTGTCACTGAGTTGATTCCAACTCATAGTGACCTTCTAGGGCAGATTAGAACTGCCCTGGTCGCTTTCTGAGATGGCAAATATTCACAGGAATAGAAAGCCTTCTGGTTGAAAGCTCACCATGGTTTTGAACTGCTGAACCTTGTGGTTAGCAGCCCAGGATGTAACCCACTGTGCCACCACAGTTGCTTTCCAACTCATAGTACCCCTATATTACAGAGTCAAACTGTCCAATAGACTTTCCGAGGCGGCAATCTTTATGGGAGCAGATTGCTAAGTCTTTTCTCCCATGAAGTCACCAGTGGGTTCAAACTACTGACCTTTTGGTGAACACATGAATACTTAGACCACTTCATCACCAGAGTGCCTTGCCAGGAATACAAGGGAGCTTCAGAAAGTTAGTGGAAATTAGAATGAAAAGACAATGGATCCCCCCGCATATGTTTCGTGGTCCCCTTTATAGTGGTATTATTTGGTGTAGTCAATAATCAATGGTTATTAGGAGTCAATGGGTGTGGTCAGTGGTTCAGACTCATCTGGATTCTGTGCACAGCGGAATGCAACATTGCGTGCTACAACACACCATTCTCACAGTGTTGCTATGATTGAGCCCCTTGTTGTATCCAATATTTCAATCCATCTTGCTGATAGTAGGTATATTCTTGTACAGTAGGTGCTCAATGAATATGTATTCAGTAATTAAGTGAATAACAAACCCAAGAATTATAGAGAATCTGTTGAGTATAGCAATTATTTCATTTGTTTCACCACGTCTGCATGTCTCTGAGTAATGTAATTGTTAAACAAGAGTCATTTTTTACTACTTTGTGACAGAAATTATGCCAAACACACTAATAATAAAATTCTTCCCTTTAGGCTACGGAGCTGGGACTTGGTGAGGTCACAACCTCCCTCTGTTATCTCCACATCTCTCTGTGTTTGCATGTGTATTATCACAATTATATCTAGACCAACTATTAAACCATTTATAATTCCCAGGAACCAATTTGTGGCAGTCAGCAATTAGCTCCATTCATGTGTTAAAATGTTCCCTTTGAAGTTTATTATAATGTGGTTATTATGACGTAGTCATCCCTGCCTCCAAGGCTACAGGTATCTTGCAGCCGAAGTCTGGTGGTAGAGAAAATTAGACTCTAGAAGGAAGCTGCATAGACTTACACTACCTCTTTGGATTCTGTTTCTGAGATTGTTGCTTTGCTTGGATCATTCACCTTGAAGAGAGGATGCAAAGGGATAAGGGATAGATCAATTAGTTCGTTCATTCAAAACATATTTATTGTCAGATACTGAGGATACACACAAATACTGGCTACCTACTGCCATAGAGCTTCTAGTGCAATGAGGGAAGGGTCATTTAATAGGAATTTAAATAGGAATATATATAGTGTACTATGATGAATGCTGTAATTCAAGAAGCACTTAGAAGGAAGGAATGTCTAAGCTAAAATTCAAGCACAAGTGCTTAACATGTTCAAGATGGAAGGCAAAAGAGCTTCAGATGAGAGAAACTCCCTTGTCTGAAGTTCCCATAACTGGACTCATGATAGATGT
>NW_022111365.1:190490-192841 GCF_000313985.2 Echinops telfairi | reverse complement strand
TCATATTGCATGCATTCTGCCCCCTAGCTGTTCCTTCTCCTAAATTTCCCATATCAGTAAATCCTACCACACAATCGTGGAAGCTGGGAGTTAAGCTTATCAGTTTTCTTATCTCAGTAATCCTATGCATCACCAGTTTGTCAGTTTGTCATAGTGTGGTGACTTGTGTGCTGCTATAATGCTGGGAGAGATGTCACTAGTATGTAAAATACCATCGCCTATTGTTAGATAGCAAGCTAGGGGCTTGTTCCTCTCCATGCCTAGGGACCCCCTCCAGGAGGTTGGAAGCCAATGCAGGCTCACGGGCATGCACCAATTCAGGCCCCTGAGCCAGTACACCTTGGTGGGCCCAATCTAGGCCAGGTGGGCTTAATGGAGCCAGTGAGGCCAACCAGTACCATCCACCATGCCTCTCAGCAGAAGGCTCTGGAGACCACAGCCTTCTTTTTCCTGCTGTTCCTCTGCCTTCCCCTCCGGCATGCTGTGGTCTCTCTGTCTCTCTGTCTCTCTCTCTGTCTCTCTCTCTGCCTCTCTCTCTCTCTCTCTCTCTCAGGCTTCAGTCCTGTGTTCAGTTAACTGTCAAACCTGAAACTTCGTCTGTCCTTTATAAAAACATACTGGGAAAACAAACCAGGCTTCGACGTGAATTTTTTCTCCTGCGAAGCCAGGGACCTAGGCATTTCTCACCTGAAAAATCTAACACTATGTATAAGTTTGAACAGAGCTTACCGACCAAGGTAGATTAGTAAGAAAGGCCTGGCAATCTACTTCCAAAAAATTAGTCAATGAAAATGGTCTGTATGGCTGGGGAAGCCCAGAATCCATTTGCAGGGTCCACATATGGTTTAAGCTCCAGCAAACCCCCTCTGATCATAGCCAAAGGACATGAAAAACTTTGATCTCCCTTTTGACTTTAAAGTTGTTGCAGCTTAAAAAAAAAAAGTGAAGGGGAAATACACATGGATTAAGCCTCTACTAAATCCCCTCTGATCGGTGACTGGCCTTGCCATCATGCAGAGTGCATTGGAAAGGGGATTATTACAGATACGGTTAGTTTAACATTTGACACATTATTATTTGATATCCCTGATGATTCATTTATAAATGTGTTCTAGTTTTTTAATATGCTCTACTTTCTTTTCAGTCGAAGCTTTTATCTGTTTTACTTTGCTATTGTTAGTTTTCTGTTTTGTTTTCTTTTTCATGTCTTTCTATAGATGAAATTTAGGATAGGTAAATCTATAAAGACTGCAACTGGATTGATGGTTCCTTAGGCAATGGAGGTTGTGGGTAGATGGGGAGCTAATAACTATGAGTACACGAATGAAGAAAGTGTTCTAAAATCGATTGTGGTGACGATTGTACAACCCTTCTTGATGTGATTGAACTATTGAATTGTATGATATGTATGTGGCGATAAAACTAAAAAAAAAAAAGATGTATCACAATGAATACTGCCCAATATAGTGCTGGAAATGAGCCTTCTAGGTTGAAAGGCTTTCAGTAAATGGCCAAAACCATGGATTTATGCATACTAATGATCGCAAAGACAGCACAGGAGACAGCAATGGTTTTTGTGTTGTACGTACATGGGGTCACCATGTTCTCTCATGCCTGCTGCTTCTGCCTTGGTTCAGGGCCCTCACCATTTCTCCAGTCTGACCTCACCCAATAACATCTTTCACTCTGCCGTCAAAGTGCTCTTCCGACATTGCAAATTGACCATGTCCCTCGACAGGATTCTCCATCTTTTAACACAGTTCTCAAAGTATACTGTAGGTGCCTGTCAGAAAGGCATGTCCCTCTCTGACTTCACAAGGGGGAAGGAGGAGGTTCACCAGCCCACGGCCGGTTCCTAAGAGGTGGAGCTCAGAGCTGCCTCTACCCTGTAACCTCTGCTACCCTCCTCTCACATAAAGTGCCCCTCCAAAGTACTCTACTCAGTCATCTATCATGACGGCCACATAAAACTCACAGGCAATTAGGGAAGTTTACAGGTTACAGTCCAGGACCAGACACAATAGTTCTCATCTCAGGAGCTCCTCTTCTCAGCCTGTGGGCTGACTTCTCTCTGGTCCTTGGACCCCTTATCACATGACCCCTTGGTATCTGCCCTCCTTTGGCAAGTGTTACAAAGCTCTTTCAGTGCAGATCAATGCCCAAAGGGCATCCCACACTGCAAGCCAGGCTCCTTCCCAATGGCACTTCATTGTGTGGGTTAGGAAAAGGCCACTCTGTCTTAGTGCTGCCTCCTCCTTGCCACACCTACTGTGTCTGGCTCTGCACAAAAGAATCTCAGCATCCAAAGGATGCACTCTGCTTGTGGTTTTTCATGGTCATGAGAGCTCCCG
>NW_022111365.1:186147-188068 GCF_000313985.2 Echinops telfairi | reverse complement strand
AAGACTTTTCTGATGAGATTGCAGGGGATATTAGCAAACGTGGGTTTTTAAACGTCTTGTATAATGGAGTGTGTCAACATTTGGAAGCACTTCATAGCTCAGTGAACCAATAATTTCCAAATGACCCATGCACAGTGTTACAAAACCGGTTATCCCTGGGTAAACAGTTCCATTCATGTGCAAGATACACCAATAGCTTTTCATATAGAAGAGCTTGAGATGCTCATTAACAAGGAGTCAGATTCTATACCGCAACTAACCTTTAAGAAACTATCACATATCAAATGTTGGCATCATTTCAAAGAATATCTGTAACTAAACTAGAAGGCCACTAACATACAATTCCCTTTTCCAACTACTTATCTGTGTGAAGTAAGATTTTCTTTCGACTAAAACAACATATTGAAAAATTTGAACTGTAAGTGAAATAATTTTCAAGGATTGTTTTTGACTCATTTTGGTATCAGGGCTGTGCTTTCTTTATAAAATGAATTCAGAGTATTCCACCCCTTTCTTTGTTCTGGAATTAGTTTGAGTAGCATTGGAGTCTGCTCTTTTTTAAAAGGTTGATAGACTCCTTCGGTGAAGCGGTCTGGGACAAAACAATTTTGTTATTTGTGGGAAAGGAGATGAGTTAATGACTTATTCAATATCTTCTATTGTTACGGGTCTGTTGAAATTCTCTGCCTAAAATCTATGTTAGTTTAGTTAAGTAACCTGTTTCCAGAAATTTGCCCATTTCTTGTAGTGTTCAAAATTGTTGGATTGCCATCCTTCATTAGTATTTCTGTTATTAGCCTTTCGAATTCAGTTGTTCTGCTGTGATGCCACCCATTTCACATGGCACAATGAGTGAGGCAACGTCATGATGCTGTTAGTATCTCTTCCTTCTCTTGATTTGCAAAGTTTTGCTGCTTTTATTAATCTTTTCAAATAACCAACTTCTAGTCTTATTCTTTTGTTTATCTGATTTCTGTTTCATTTCTTTCTGTTCCAATCTTTATTATTTCTTTGCTTCTGGTGATATAAGCTCAATTTGCTGCTCCGTTTCTAATTATTGTAAAGGTGTTGAAATGTTCTAGTTCTCTCTTCTTTATGAGGTGTGTGATCATAGTTATAAATTTCGATCTGAGCACTACTTTTCTATATTCTGAAGGTTTGGATGTGTTCTTTTTTCATTCTTGTTTGATTCAAGGAGTTTAAAATTTTCATGTTTTCTATTACCCAGACATTTTTAAGCAACATGTTAAATATCCATCCCCGTCCCTATCTTTCTATTATTGATTTCTAATTTTATTGTGTTATGATATCAGAAGATGCTTTGTTGTATTTTAATGTTTTAAAATTATTAAGGCTTGCTTCATGGCCTAAAACACAGTCTAGTCTAGAAAATGCCCCATGGGCTCTTGAAAATGGTGTGCAATATGTCATGGTTAGGTGTTTTGTACATGTTTTTGAGGTCAAACTGGTTGATTGGGTCATTTAGCTCTTCTGTATCTTTATTGAATGTTTTTTTTTCTAGTTGTTTTCTCCTTTACTGAAAGTCTCCTCCTATTATTATGTAGCTGTCTATTTCTGTCTTCAGGTCTTTGAATGTTTGATTTATGTATGTTAAAGACCCTTAATTGGTGCATACATAATCATTATGGCCTCTTATTCAGTTGACTATTTAATCATTATTTAAAGTCTTTCCTTGTACCTTATGCTGTTTTTTTACATTGAAGTATATTTTATTGAAATTAATATTGCCAGGTAAACAAGCTCAGGTAAGCAACCTCATCATTCTCAATTGTTTTGAGAATGATGAGGGCAACAAATGTACAAATGTGCTTGACATACAATGGATGGATGTATGGATTGTTATAAGAGCTGTAAGAGTCCCCAATAAAATGATTTAAAAGAAAAAAAGAAATTAGTATTG
>NW_022111365.1:184487-186047 GCF_000313985.2 Echinops telfairi | reverse complement strand
GGTCCTATTTCCTTATCTGTCCTGCTACTCTCTGACACTTGACTGATGTATTTAATTCATTTTCATTCAGTGTAAATATTATTATTTCTCTTTTTATAAATCATTTTATTGGGGACTCTTACAGCTCTTATAACAATCCATACTTCAATTGTATGAAGCACATTTGTACATATGTTGCCATCATCATTTTCTTTTTTTATTTCCTTTTTAAAAAAATCATTTTATTGGGGGCTCATACAACTCTTATCACAATCCATACATCCATCCATTCTGTCAAGCACTTCTGTTCATGTGTTGTCATCATCACTCTCAAAACATTTACTTTCTACTTGTGCCCTTGGTATCAACTCCTTTTTTCCTCCTCCCTCTCCTACCCTCCCACCCTCGTGAACTCTTGATAAAGTATAAATTATTATTATAAATTATATCATATCGTACACCATCCGCTGTCTCCCTTTACCCATGTTTCTGTTCTTTGTTCCCCTGGGTTGGGTGTGGGAAGGTTAATACGTCGATCCTTGCGATTGGTTACCCTTCCTTCCCCTCCTCCCCCTACGCCTTATGGTATCGCTAATCCCATTATTGTTCCTGAGGGGTGTATCTGTCCTGGATATTGTGTGTCAACAGCTCTTATCAGTACCAGTGTAAATGCTCCAGTCTAGCTGGATTTGTAAGGTAGAACTGGGGTCACGGTAGTGGGGGAGGAAGCAGCAAAGAACTAGAGGAATATTGTGTGCTTCATCACCCTAACTGGCTCTTCCCTTCCTTGTGACCCTTCTGTGAGGTGATGTCCAATTGTCTACAAATGGGCTTTGGGTTTTCAGTCCAACACCCCTCATTTGCATTGACATGATTATTTGTTTTGGGTCTTCTGATGGTTGGATATCTGATCCCATGGACACCTCATGATCACACAGGCTGGTGTGCTTCTTCCATGTGGGCTTATTTGCTTCCCTGCTAGATGGCTGCTTATTTAACTTCAAGCCTTTAAGACCCCAGACACTATATCTTCTAGTAATCAAGCACCATCAGCTTTCTTCACCACATTTGCTTATGCACCCATTTTGACTTCAGCAATTGGGTTACAAAGGTGAGCATCACAGAATGCGTACTATCAGAACAAAGTGTTCTTGTGTTGAGGGAGGACTTGAGCAGAGGCCCAATGTCCATCTGCTCCATGGTACTTAGCACTTAAATATATGTACATCGACCTCTATCCCTATCCTTATATATAAAATTTTTACATGTATACATGCCTATATTTATACCTCTATAAATGTCTTTTTCCCCCTAGTTATTTCCTCTATTTCCTTTTACTTTCCTCCTGTCCCACTATCATGTTCAACCTTCATTCAGCTCTCAGTAATTCCCCTCGGCTACACTGCACTTGATCCAGCCCCACCAGGGACCAGACATCAATCTGGTATGCCAAGTCTTGAGGGCAATATATCAGCATAAAACTGTGAACTAATTGGGATCATGATAGTACGGGGAGGAAGCATTTAAGAACTAGAGGAAAATTGTATATTTCATCATTGCTACCCTGCAACCTGACTGGCT
>NW_022111365.1:169741-173241 GCF_000313985.2 Echinops telfairi | reverse complement strand
TATATATATATATACACACATCACTGCCATTGAGCAGAACTGCCCTGTGAATTTCCAAGACTGGAACTGTTTACAGAAGTAGCAAGTCCCATCTCTCTCCTGCTGAGTGGTTGGTGATTTGAACTGCTGACCTTGTGAATCGCAGCCCAACACATATCCACTATGCCACCAGTACTTAATATTAAATAATTTTGCATGTTTTCTATACATTTAGATCTTACATATATTAATAGTTATATTTAATAATATATTGTATAATTCATAATCCATTCTTTATTTAGTATGGTGCATGTTTGATACAGTAGTTATGGCCCACCGGTATTTAATTTTCATATATGATTTATTCAGCCTGTTTTTCCACTGTTAAAAATACATACACAAGTTATTACTCAGGTTATTAATCATGGTACTATTTTAAAATAACAACAACAGAAACTATGTTATACATCCAAGCAGAAAGTGTTTTAAGATAGAGAATTAACGCTTGTACGACTATTGGAAAGGTTGAAGAAGTACAGATCATGGAATCACCCTACTGCCCTCAGCCTACAGCTTTGAAATATGTGATTTGAAGAGCTCACTTGGGGATACTGCAATATGTGTGAGACTCTAAAATATATTTACAACTCTCTCAATGTAGGCAATTTTCAAAACGTTTCCATGCATTTGTGCACAACTACTTCTGGCACATAATAGTCTGTCAATGCTTCCTCCTTTCTCCCTTAACTGACTCTCACTGCAAGTTCCATCACAGAGAAAGGGATAATAGGAAATGTGGGCAACAGCTTCTCTTTTTCCAACGTTTGAAGGAGGAATGCAGTGATTTTCTATTTATAACAGATAGTCCAATATACTTGTCACTCAAAATAGCTCATTAATGACACTGATGAAATTAAATACTTTATAGATATTTTCTAATTCACTAGGTACCTATGGTCATTATGAAATAATAAAAATTAAATATATACTCAGTACAGTTCATCACTATGAGTGTTATGACTTATGTTGAGCTCTTTGTATTGTTTTTTTTTAATCATTGTTAGGTAGATATGTGAGTCACACTCCTGTGCCCTACACATAACCCATTAAAATCAACAAGCCTCTACAGATCTAGAGGGAAAAACATGGCAATCTTGTATTGTTGGAAGATTTCGTTCCTGGCACAGGTTCTCGAAGTCAAAAATGATGTCAATTGAATCATATTTTCCAGTAGAAACTATATCACATGCATATTTAACAGCCTAATGACCAACTTTTTCCAGAAAAATAATCAAAAATACCCCAACTAAATGCAACTTGCATATTTGCACACAAGTTAATACAAGGCTGTACAAAATGTACAAACAGGGCAACATAGAAGCCAACTGCTGAAGTATAATAGTCCATTAAATTGTCTTTGTCTCATAAATTTTATTATATTCACCATAATGGCTAGAAAGTGAAATTGCTTTTCTCTAGGGATTTTTTAAAGGTGGTGCTATGGCGGCACCATGAGTTAAGAATTAAACTTAATCGTAAAGTTGGGGGTTCAAACCTCCCAACCACTGCCTGAGAGAAAGGTGAGGGCTCCTGTTCTTGACTCTGTGACATTGGTGGTTTAGGGACTCTTTAGGTAGCATATGACTGAAATCCTTAAATATAACTTTGAAAAAATGTAAAACAGTTTTTGATGATTTTTGAGAAATAAATCCAGGGATATATGCTTCTATCATAAGTTGTTAGGATAAATGTGTTGGTAGCCAGCAAATATACCAAACGGTAAATAATTGGTCATTTGGTATTTGAATTCTGTGTTTTCCACTTTGATAATGGTGTATAGAAATAACCCTAAACGCAGATTCTTCATTCAATGTTCCAGCTCAAGAAGTTAGGAAAAGATCTAATTGTTTGTTTGATTGGCTCGCTTAGACATGAATGGCAAAGTGGCTTACACTAAATCAAGTTCAGGTGACATCCCTCCTTT
Source organism: Echinops telfairi (assembly GCF_000313985.2). Taxonomy (NCBI): domain Eukaryota; kingdom Metazoa; phylum Chordata; class Mammalia; order Afrosoricida; family Tenrecidae; genus Echinops; species Echinops telfairi. The sequence goes on along the minus strand of NW_022111365.1, from coordinate 171,278 downwards.
GGTACCCTGTAGAAGTTATCCAAAGGCTTGAGCAGATTAGCATTCTAAGTGGACTTATCAGGTTAGACCCAGAAAATCACTCAAGGAGTGTCCAGAGAGCCTAACTTTTGTCACAATGTTCAAAAATCACTTTGTGGCTGGAGCTCCAGCATCCCTGAAGACAGATCAAATTGCTATTTCATGGAAGTCTGATTTGACCTGAGAATCGCCCCAATTGAATTATGACACCCAACTACAATGAAGCTGATTGGACAATGTGGGGGTAAGAGCCAAGTGGCAGAACTTAACCAACAAGGACAAGGTTGTGTGGTTACCGTAGTGAACAGGAGAGTGAAAGCAATCATCAGAATTGCATGACTCCAATTTATGGCATTGGCTACTTACATTTGGTGTTCCTATGATTGAGCTGAGCATTAGCTAACACCTTATTCCCAGCTTTCATGTGAGACACCCTCTTGTGTTTTCTTAATCACCTTTAAGATGTACAACCTGTTATTTACAGTAAAAATCTCATCATTTTTATTTTTGTATTTGTAAAATACAATGTATAAATATGTATAAATAAATAAGTGTATTTATTTATTACATTATTGCAGAGTGTTAAGGACACTTAGTTTTGGGTCTGAATAGTTGCCAGGAAAACATAATTTGGCTTATTCCGAATCCAGAAGGAATTATTTTGAAGCAATAAGGAAATTGTATCCTCAGAAAGAGAGATGTTCTCCTTTTTTAAAAAACTTTAAAAGGATTAATAGCAAGAATATTATGTCCAAAAAATGCTTCTTGATTAAAGGAACTGAAATACTCCCTTGAACTTAAGGCTGAAATGCCCTAGTGTGAGAAGAAGCTGATGACTGCTATCCCAAGGTTATGGATTTGGAGGTCATGCAAATATTTTTCTTTGAGAGTGCCTAATATATGACAACACAACAGTAAATATATTTGCTATTTTCATACTCTGTTTGCTTTTTATAACATGTCTTAGTCCAGTAGGTATAGTTCTGCCTTTGTAAATGAGCGCTACTGAAAGTTTTGTCCTATTTCCAACATTCATTGTTTGCTTAAATAGTGTCCAATCACTTCAGTATTTAATCTGTACCAGTCAATAATCTATGTATTTAAAAAAAAAATCTATGTATTTTAGTCTAAAACGCTGTTCTATGCATACACTTTACTTTTTTCAACAGTATTTTAAATTCTACATTATAAGCTAAATTAATGATCCTAAAAATAGAATTTTTATATGTTCCATTGGAATAATTTATAATGTTTACATTTGTAATATAAAATAAGGATGTCTCTAAATTTAACCAGAGGTTTATATGAGCCATAAATATATAAATGAATTTTGTGCTCACATTTAATAGTATTCCTAAGCTAAGAACAACTAGTTCTTATGACATGGCCCTACTTGACACATGACCTCATAAAGAGATCACTGAAGATAGAGTTGCTATAGAAAATCATGGTGAAGAAACTAAATGGTGCTCACTTATCTGCGGTCTTAAAGTAAGGTGACCAGACGTCCCGCTTTTGG
>NW_022111365.1:166833-168509 GCF_000313985.2 Echinops telfairi | reverse complement strand
GCTTCTTCCATGTGGGCTTTGTTGCTTCTGAGCTTGATGGCCGCTTGATTACCTTCAAGCCTTTAATTTGTTTTATTTTAAAATATTATCCTCTTTCTTTTGGATTCAGATTTTTCTGTTTTACTCTGTTTTTGCTGGGTTTTCGCACTGCCAACCTGAGGTTTTCTAAGGTGGTAAGTTTTTGGTTTTTTTAAATTTATTGTGACGTGGGTGTAGGTTTACAAAGCACATCCTTTTCATCCAACAGTTCATATCCATTTTGTTTCATGTATGTAAATCCAAAGATCAGAAGAACTAGATGATGCACAGCTAGCTACCCCTGACAACTTCTCTAAAATAGATCATATTAGAAGTTCCTGGATAGACCAGCCCCAATCAAAGTCAAACTGACCCTCTCCCTAGAAGTATGTGCTATAAGAGGACAACACTAAACCTACAGGTTGGGGAGAGGGGCTGGCATGCCATGCCCACACAGAAGCAAACCAAGAAGGAAAAAGAGAGAGTGAGGGTCTAGATCCCATATCAGCACACCAAACCTGGAGGATGACAGGCACAGAGAGGACTGTAGGGCTGAAAACAGCTCAAGACATAATATCCCCTCACTGGAGCATACCCAAAAAGAGGACAATACTGGGGACACATGGCGGGGAGTCAGTCTGGTCTGAACCCCAACAGAGGGCTAAACAAGAAGGGAACATAATAGATAAGCAACGGGCGCAAAGCCAAGCCACAAAGCCTCTGAGGAGCCCCAAAGAATAGACTTCAGGGTAGGAGAGGCAATTCCCAGAATTCCCCCAGGACAGTGAGTAATAAAGGTCAGTGGACAGACTTGGAATTTTAGATGCTTTGGGTGTGTTTTTTCCTAGTTAGTATTATCAATTTTTTCTTTTTTCCATTTTTATTCCGTCTTTTGTTTCGTCTCCATTATTGTTGTGTGTGCTTACCTATGTAAGATAAGCCTAGGCATGGGAAGCAAGCTCGAGGAGAAAGCAAAGGAACCAGTGGTTCCAGAGGGACTTGGGGGGAGGGAAAGGTGGGGGAAGGGAACGGTGAGCAAATGCCACACACAGGGGAAAAACTATGGAATTAAAATCAACAACAAGGAGGACATAAAGTTCCTGGGGGTGTTGGAGTAACAACAATCTAGATGAAAGGAATTACTAAAAGGCAGAAGAAGGGTGAGTGTGATGGTGGGGCAGGAGGAAGGTAAAAGGAAACAGAGGAAAGATCTAGGGAGCAAATCTATGGATGTAGGTATAGACATAGATATGTACACATGTAAATACATTAATTCATAATAATAGAGGTATTGGCCTATGTACATATATGTATATGGCAATACACTGCAGTAGTGGGCAGACTTTGGGCCTCTGCTCAAGCCCTCCCTCAACGTAAGAACACTTCGTTCTAACAACCTGGCATTCTGTGATGCTCACCCTCCCGACACGATCACTGAAGGCAAAATAGGTGCATAAGCAGAGGTGGTGAAGAAAGCTGATGGCGTCTGGAGTCTTAAAGGCTTGAAGTTAAAACAAGAGGCCTTCTAACAGAGAAGCAATAAGTCCACGTGGAAGAAGCACACCAGCCGGTGCTGGTAACAGGCATCAGAAGACCCAAAACAAACAAACAAACAAAAACTACATTGTTGAGAATGAGGGTGGTTGGAGCAGAGATCC
>NW_022111365.1:164752-166698 GCF_000313985.2 Echinops telfairi | reverse complement strand
CACACACTATTCCTCTGGTTCCCATGACCCCCGTCCTACCTTTCACTGTGAGCTAAACCGGAGCATGTACGCAGGTGCAGATAAGACATAAGAGCTCATGACACAAAACACACATGGAATCCAGGAACAGGAATGGGAGTAGCAATACCAGAAGGGTAGGGGAAAGGTGAGGAGAGAAGGAGAGGAAGGGGGAACCAATTGCAATGATTGACACATAACCGCCGCCCCCCACACACACACACACAACCTGAGAGGAACAAACAACAGAAACCATGAGGGAAGGGAGACAGCGGTCAGTGTAAGATATAAAAATAATCATTTATAATTTACCAAGGGGTCACAAGAGTGGGAGGAGGGGAGGGAGAGAAAAAAAGAGGAGCTGTTACCAAGGGTTCAACTAGAAAGCAAACATTTAAAAAATAATGATGGCAACTTATGTACAAATATGCTTGATACAATTGATGTGTGGATTGTTATAAGAGCTGTAAGAGCCTCCAATAAAATGATCTTTTAATTTAAAAAAAGAAGACGTTCCTGGATAGAGTGGGAGAAAAATGTGGATTTTAAAAAAGCAAAATCACATGCAGGTTTAACGTTTAGATAGAGACTGGTAGAGCCCCAAGGTTATGGCCCTTCCCTTTCAAGTCTGAAAATAGACTCAACCCATAGCTCAATTTTTCAAACAAGCAATAGTTCTATAAGCAAAACAACATGACTAGGTAGGTATGAACAACTTAGACTAATCAACCATTTGAAATAAAAGGGCACCATTTGCCCAAGGACAATGTTAAGAAAGCAAGAAGGGTTAGAAGAGAAAAAGAAATGGAAACAGAAACACAGCGAGGAGTTGGGATATTACATTGTGGGGACTGAATTCAAGATCGCTGGTGGCACAGTGCACTATACATTAGGCTGATAACCATAAGGTTGACAGTTCAAACCCACAAGAAAAAAATTCAAGCTAAACATTAAAAAAAGCTAACCACAATATTGGCAGTGCAAACCCACAGTTCAGACTCCTCAGACAAAAAGATGAAGCTGTCTGCTAAGGAACAAAGCCCACATGCAAGAAGCCCACCAGCCTGTGTGATCACGAGGCATTGACAGGATCAGGTATCAGGCATCAGAAGACCCAAAACAATTGTGTCAATGGGAATGAGGGGTGTCCAAATGGAGACTCAAAGCCCTTCCGTAGACAATTGACATCCCCCCGAAAGAAGGGCCACAAGGAAGGGATAAGCCAGTCAGGGTGCAGTATAGCACCAATGAAACAAACAACTTTCCTCTAGTTCTTTAATGCTGCCCCCACCCCACCCCACTATCATGACCCCAGTTCTACCTTGCAAATCCAGCTAGACCAAAGCATGTACACTGGTACAGGTAAGAGCTCTCCACACACAGAATCCAGGACAGATAAACCCCTCAGGAACAGTAATGGGAGCGGCAATACCGTGAGGGTAGGAGAAAGGTGGGGGGAGGTGGGGGAGGATGGGGGAACTAATCACAATGATTGACATATAACACCCCACCCGGGAGGGATGAAAAACAGAAGCATGGGTGAAGGGAGACAGCAGATAGTGTAAGATACGAAAATAATTATAATTTATCAAGGGTTCAGGAGGGTGGGAGGGTGGGAAAGGGCGGGACAAAAGAGGAGCTGATACCAAGGGTTCAAGTAGAAAGAAAATGTTTTGAAAATGATGATGGCAACATATATACAAATGTACTTGATACAATTGATGTATGGATTGTTATAAGAGCTATAAGAGCCCCAATAAAATGATCTTAATAAAAACAAAATTAGCCTGGATTTCATGCTTATAAAACACAGATAAATGTCATACTGAGATATACAAAGTCTTTATCTTATATATAGGTAGTATATATTACATATAATAATATACTACATAGAGCTAATTATATACATATACACATGATTAATATAT
>NW_022111365.1:161316-163369 GCF_000313985.2 Echinops telfairi | reverse complement strand
ATTGAGGGATTAATTGGGTTGAGGCCCAATATCCGTCTGCTGCCTTAATACTTAACATATAAATATATGTACATAGATCTATTTCCTTATCATTATATATAAATATTTTACTTATGTATGTGCCTATATTTAGACCTCTATAAATGTCCTTTGCCTCCTACTTCTTTGGTCTATTTCCTTTTCTTTCCTCTTGTCCCACTATCATGTTCGGGATGTTCCGGCTTCATTCCAGTTTCAGTAATTCCTCTAGATTACAATGCCCTTGATTAAGCCCCACCAAGTATCCTATACCCTTCTCTCATCGATTTTAGTTCACTTGTTTTTCCCTTGTCCCTGGGTTGGTTGACACCCCCCTTCCTTTCTCCGACCTCCCCATCTCCCATGTCCCCCCAGAACCGTTGGTCTCGTTGTTTACTCCTCTGAATTGTTTATCCCACCTATCTTATCTAGATAGACATGCAGCGACAATAACAAGGGCAAAAACAAGTCAAAGCCAAACAAAACAACAAAGGAAGACAAAACAATCAAACGAACAAAAACCCAACAAAATAACAACAACAAAAAGAAAGCCAATGACAAAAAAGGAAAAGCCTATAAATAGTTTCAGGTCTGTTTTTTGACCATTAAGAGTGTTTTACTGTTGAGTTTGATGGGGTGTCAGGCCCTGGCTCCAAAGCCTATTGTTGGTATCCCCTGAGAACTTCATTGCTTCGCTTCCCTTGCTGCTCTGTTGCATGCCCTTATTGTCCCAGTGTGATGGGGTCAGATTGGGCACAATTCCCACCCTGTGTCTCCAATGTTGTCCCCTGTAGTGCTATGGGTCAGTGAGGGACTTCGTGTCTCATGGTGGGGCTGGCCCTATGGTCCTCTCTGTGCATTGGCTGCTCTGAGCAGGAATATTGTACTCGAGGCTTGGTGGCCAGGATGTGTTCCACTCTCTCTCCTTCCCTCTTCGTTTGCTCCTGTGTGCTCTGATCAGATGCACCCCTCTCCCCACATTCTAACTTCAGTGCTGTCCTCTGAAGTGCATTCTTCTGGGACTGGGGGAGGGGGGTGTGTCCACGTAGTTGGGATTGGGGCTGGCCCCACAGACCTCTCTGTTGGTTCCCTGCGACGTGCTTGTATGTTTTATTCACATTTGGGGCACACTGGGTTGAAGCCTGGTCTCCCTCCCTCTCCTGTGGAGATAGAAACAGATATTTCTTTGTCTACAAACACTTTAGAACCTCAACCATTACCTAGTGAGTTACACTGTTTGATGGTTTCCTGGGACAGAGGAACGCCTAGTGGTTTGTCAGCCCTGTGTCAGTGTTTGCTGACTCCTTAAGTTAGTAACACACAGACTCAGCAAGTTGTAACAGTGTGAAGATTTTGGCAAAGGGCTTGTTCTCCCCTCCCCCTTTATTTCTCCATTTCTATGAAACAATTCTAGGGTGAGGTTGGCCCCAGGAATTATTCCTCTGACTCATATTCCCTTTGCTCTTTTCACACACTCGGAATACAACAGCTCTGAGTACCTTATAGCCTTGGGCAGAGAGAGGTCAGAGTTGGGGCAAATCCTTACTGGGCCCACCCCCTCGCAAAGCTGAGACAAACAGGGGGGTGCCTCTCCCAAGCCAAATTCTTTCATCACCCAAAAGCTATTTGGGGACACCTTTGTACACACCTCATGAAGAAGTCTCAAACTGGTTCTAGCTGTCAGTGGTGGGAATAGGCCTACTTAAAACCCAGATAGAAAGCTGATAGAGGATTAAGCAAAATGGGACAGAGTTTTTTGGCATCTTGCCTTCTTGTTAGGATGAAGATTAAGGGGCAACTCTGCATCTTCAAAGATTTAGGATAACCTGGGGACCCAGATCTTGTCTCAGAGAAACACTTGGAATGTTTAGGGGGTATTTATTCCATTATCTTTGATCATTGATTCAACAAACTTTAATCTGTTGGCATTAGGAATATAAAGGTATATTTTTTAATCATTTTATTAGGGGCTCATACAACTCTTATCACAATCCATACATACATCAATTGTGTAAAGCACATTTGTACATTCATT
>NW_022111365.1:154510-160357 GCF_000313985.2 Echinops telfairi | reverse complement strand
CCACAAAAAAGGCCTAATTTGTGACAATGTACCTGCTCATGCAGCCATCTTCTTGCATCAGTTTTTTGACAAAAAACAGCATGTCTCTCTGGCACCTTACTCACCTGACCTTGGTCAATGCAATTTATTTTTGTTTCTGTGGATGAAGAGGGACATGAAAGACAGCAGTTTGATGAAGTAGAAGTGGCGAATTAAAAAATGAGGGTGATGCTGTCAGCCATCCAAACAGATGAGTTTGAAAAAATGTTTCCAAAAATGGAATTGCAGATTTGACAAGTGTATTAAGTATAATAGAGAGTATTTTTAAGGTGATAAGATTGTTTCGTTAAAAAAATAATACATAGCTTTGAAAAAAATCTGTTTTTTGTGGGGTTGTCTCCTCATATTTCTGTTACAGGGCATAGGCACTGACACACACAACTTTGTCTTGTATACACACACACACACACACACACACACATCCACTGCAGAAATAAGCTCTGTCTATGACGAGAACTGCAAGAATATTTCAAGTGGAGCAAGAAACAGTCTGTCAGCACTAAGATTTGGGAGCTGCTCATTTTCTGCCACTTTCTAGAGGTGTTCTTACTCCTGGAACTTTATAACTCTAGCTCACACAGAAACAAAAATGTGTCTAAAATCTGTAAAAGTCATAGCTCAATACCTCTGTGTCGCAGGCAGGAATTCTGTTATCCCTGTCTATGGAGAATAGAAAAGGCCCAATTGTCAGCACTCAGAGCCCCAAATTACTTTGTACCTTGGTTGAACTTTAAGGAATATGGACAAGCCTATACCTTTCTATACATTGGGAGTTCTTTGAATAAAATGTAGATCTTAAAGTTTCAGCAGAAAGTCAATTTTGAGAGCATTAATATGATGGTGTCAGATGGCAGTAATGTGCTCATCCACTATGGACGTGCTTCAGAACTACATGTAGATGTCTATTGTATTAATGCGGATGAAGGAAAGTCTGTGGGAGTAAAGTCTTCAGGACCTTCATTTACTGATGGGACATAACTTAAAATGAGAAGACACAGCTGCAAATATCAATTAATAATTGGAAGTTGGAATGTATGAAGTATGGATCTAGGAAAATAGGAAGTTCCAAAAAATCAAATGAAATATATAAAAATTGACATTATAGGTACTAATGGACTGAACTAAACTAGCATTGACCCTTTTGAATCAGAAAAATTATATAGTTTACTATATTACATATAATAACTACATTACTATTAAGACACAATTGAAAGGAATGGCATTGCATTCGGTGTCAAAAAGGATAGTTCAAGGTCTACCTTGAAGTACAAAGCTGTCTCTTATAGGAATCTATCTATTTGCATTCAAGAATATCCAATCATCTGGAAGACATTATGCTGAGTGAAGAGAGTCAAGCACAAAAGGACAAATACTGTATGAATCCACTGCAGTAGGAACAAGCAGCAGAATGGGCACAAGCTTTAGCTTGAAGGGCATCCAGTCTTCGGGCTGGAGACCAGACAGTCTGGTAGAGGTGGACCAGTGCCAATGAACCAGACACCATCCACTCCAAGTTAGTCTGGGTCACTTGCTTGGAGGACACCTCACAACAGCTGGGATTAAATGGACATGGGGGAATGGGTGGGGCAGACATGCTGTCTGCTGAGTGGTAGCCATGTGGATTTAGGATGAGGTCCCCTGGAGAGGGAGGCAGCCCATCAAAGGGAAGAGGCTTACTAATGGGAGGAGAAGCGCAGAAGTGGGGAGAGAGAAGGGTCAAGTTTGAGGGGAACATAGGTGCATGTCTGGAGAGAGGAGGCGAGGGAGGATTAACCTCCAGGTGGGAGGAGGAGAGACTGAGGTTGCTCTTGGGAACATCAGGTGGGGAGGGTCTCTTGTGGAATGCAGTAGGTGAACAGAATTGACCTAGGGCATCTGAGGGTATCCCAGGAACCCAAACCAGGTGCTCTAGAGCACTGGGACACTGAACTCTGCATCTTTGGGGTTCATGGCATGCTCCAGAGGCTGCATTAGTGACACCCCACACACACAAGGGAATCCCACTGGATGAACTGGACACACTTGTAACCTGAGGACTTCAGCCAGAAAACACATGGTGTCTGAGGAAACAGAAGACAGCTGTAGTTGTACCAAGGGCAATGTACTGTTGGTTGGCAGACACGTAAGACCTTGCTACATCAACGCCCTGTATGCCATTTTAAGAGATGTATTATTCCGGCAATCCTGTGATGGCCATTCTGTTACATTTTGTATATGTTTATGTATTTTAGGGTGTATCTCAGTGGTGCGTAGCTGGTTGGGGATCACACTCGTGAAGCTGTGTTATTTGTTTCTCGGTTTTTAGTAAATGAAATCCAGGGACAATGAGCCTATAGGGAAAGAAAACATAACAGAGGTTTGGAGGGGGAGGGACAATATAGAGGGGTGGAGAAGAGAAGAAGGAAATGATGTCAAGAAGCCCAGGAAGGAAAAACATGCTTGAAGACTGATTATGGAAGCAATTGTGCAATTATGTTTGACATAATTGAACTATGGAATGACATAACATATGTATTAATTCCCAAGTTCCAGCAAATTTTAAAAAAAGAGCATAGATCCAAGAATGAGTTCGAGGCTCACACTGAATCCTAGCTCCAACTTAAGAACAATTAATTCTTACATCATGGCCTCACTCCGTGATGAAGAAAGGATATTGTGCCTACCTATCAATCAAATAATGTCTGGGTCTTCAAAGCTTGTATTCAAGCAAGCAGCCATCTAAGCAAGGAGTCAACTAAGTCCACACAGAAGAAACACACCAGCTTGTGTGATCCAAAGATAACAATTACGAAATTTAAATGTGGTGAAGAGAAAAGTCTCAGAGCTAAAATCACGAACACACAATGTGTAGAAGGCTATGAAGGACAGGAAGAGCCGCAAACCCATCTGCAGTGTATCGGAGTCAGACAGCTCTGGTAGATCCACTCTAGTCAAAGGCAAGAGTCCTGAGCAGCTTTACCAGCAGGCAGAGACCACTGCAGTCTTGATGTGCTGATCAAACTCGACGCTTGGCCAGTTGATTTCCCTATAGACACGTCCTGAATTTGTTCTGGGGAAAAGTATCTTTTAGATGCTCCATGGCAGAAATTTCTTCCCTGGCTTCTTCTCCCTCTCATGCATTATTTGTGTTTTTGTCTTCTGTTGGGTTTTCCAGCTGCAAAGCATAAGAAGCGAGGATGTATAATGATAATAACTGATACAAGGTGTTACAGGGAATGCAGGGTTGGGGGATGGGAGATAGGGAAGTAAGGAGGATTTGGGGAATAAATAATGAAAGGGGTGGGGGAGGGAGCACGAGAACTGATTATGATTGCACAACTAATTTTAAAGGTAACTTAACCATTGAACGGGGGGTGGGGGGGCAGTTTGCTCTAAGATAGATATAATGCTGATTGTACAATTCCCCTTGACATAATTGATCAACTGAACTATTCAATTATATTATATGTAAACTGTGTGCCAATAAAACTGTTGACAAAAAAGAATATACAAACAATACAACTATTCAAATTTATGCACCAACCATCAAAGCCAGTGATAAGAAATTGAAGAATTCTATCACCATCTTCATTATGACATAGATCAAACATGCAATCAAGATGCATTGATAATTATTGAAAGTTATTAGAACCTGGAGTGCAAAAGTTGGAAACAAAGAAAAGGGAACAGTAACTGGGAAATAGGGCCTTGGTGATAAAAACAAAGGTAGAGGTCACATGGCAGATTTTGCAAGACCAACAACTTCTTTATTGCCATAACTTTCTTCAACAACATGGAAGGCCTGGACTTCTCCAGATGGAATACACAGAAACCAAATTGACTAGATCTGTTGGGAGAGAAAATAGCAATACTTCTACGATAGCAATTTTCTATAGTTTTTCTATAGCAATAGACAATACTTCTATTGAGTAGAGACTCAATAGCAGCAGCTAAAAGCAGGCCTGGGGCTGGCTGTGGAACAGACCATCAATTGCTCATGTGTAAGTTCAGGTTGAAGCTGAAGAAAATGAGAACAAGTCCCTGAGAGTCAAAATACCACTTTGAGTGTACCCCACTTACATTCTGAGAGTATCCCAATTGACACATTGAGCACTAATCACAGAAGACCTGAAGAAATGTGGGATGGCATCAATAAGATCATACGTGAAGAAAGCAAAAGGTCATTAAAAAGAAAGAAAAGATAAAAGTGGATGTCAGAAAAGACTCTGAAACTTGCTCTTAATTGTAGAGTAGCTAAAGCACATTGAATAAATGATGAAGTCAGAGGGCTGAACAGAAATCTTCAAAGGGCAGCTTGAGAAGACATTATAACAAAATGTGCAAAGATAAGGGTAGAAACCCAAAGGAGAACATGTTCAGCATATCTTAATTTGAAAGAACTCAAGAAAAAATTCAAGCCTCAAGTTGCAATATTGAAAGATTATATGTGCAAAATATTTCATGATGCAGGAAGCAACCAAAGAAGATGAGAAAAATACAGTCACTGTATTTTTTACAGTATTTTTACACTGTATTTTTTACCTCTTAGACTTCTAGTCTAAGAGGTAGCATGTGAGCAAGAACCAAAGGTACGGAAGAAAGAAGTTCTACCTGCACTGAAAGCATCAGCTAAATACAACGCTTCAGGATCGGATGGAATACCATCTGAAATGTGTCAGCAAGGTGAGGAAGCACTGGAAGTACCCACTTGTCCATGCCAGGAGAGTTGGAAGACAGCTCCTTGGCCAACTGACTGGAACACAAACATATTTATACCCATTCCAAAGTAAGGTGACCCAACCGAATGCCCTAATTATAGAACAACATAATATGCAAGTAATATTTTGATGAATATCATCCAACAAATGTTGCAGCAATACATGGACATGGAGCTGCCAGAAGATGAAGGACTTCATCTCACATAATTTGGACATTTTACAAGAAAGACCAGTCTCTGAATAAGAACATCATTTTGGCAAAGTGTAGGGGCAGTGAAAAAGAGGCAAGTCCTCCATCCGATGGACTGACACTAGCAGCTACCACAATAACTGTGGGGATGGCACCAGGACCAGACACTGTTTTGTTTTGTTGTACACAGGGTCAGTGTGAGTCAGAACTGGCTCAACAGCACCTAACAACAACATTGTTGTTGCAAAAACAATCTTGCAATGAGTAATATACCTGTCCTCCAGGTGTTTGCCCTTAGTGTGAGGCCTGAGTTCATCTATTAACAAAAATCCAAGTAGTAATGACATAAATCCTCAAATAAAAATATATCGGTAGCATTGCTGGCAACCAGAATGCCTATTCTGGCTTTGACTTTCCTCCTCATTTCAGCCATATGTGAAATGCTAAACAAGAGGAAGAAAGAAATAATTCAAGCACAAAGAGAAGAGGAAGTGGGAACTAATATCATAATGGCCCAAAGGGATTTCCAAAGCTCCTTACAGACCCCAAGCACTCTGTTTTTATGTTTATGTTGGCACAGATGACTGACCTTGATCTTTCATAATTTTTGACATTGTAATTTAATACCCTTCCATAAATCCCAGAACTTGAATGGTTTCCTCTTCCATGAAAAAGGAACCAGAACAACCTCACTTGTAAACCTGTAGAAAGAGCCAGCTATCTTATCATCCACTTGAGAAGCTTTAATGGCTTTTAAAAATCAGATAGGATGTTCAGTTTCCAGGTCTGTGTCATTTGAAGTTCTGGGATCTCGATGTGTACTATAGCGTAGCACAGAAACCCTAAACGAAGGCATTAAGATAGCATTTAAAGTCTCCTAAGCCATTGACATTCCTGGGATCCAGAAAAAGCAACAGAAAA
>NW_022111365.1:146357-153438 GCF_000313985.2 Echinops telfairi | reverse complement strand
CTCTGGTCTAGCCAGATTTGTAAGGTAGAATTGGGATCATGACAGAGGAGGGGGAGAGGAAGCATTTAAGAACTAGAGGAAACATATGTTTCATCGTTGCTACCCTGCACCCTGATTGGCTCGTCTCCTTCCCTCAACCCCTCAGCGAGGGGGTGTCCAGTTACCTACCGATGGGCTTTGAGTCTCCACTCTGCACTCACCCACCTTTACAATGACATGATATTTGTTCTTTGATGCTCGATACATGATCCCTTCGACAGCTCGTAAGATATAGCGTCTGGGTCTTAAAGGCTTGAAGATAAACAAGTGGCCAACTAGCTCAGAAGCAACAAAGTCCACATGGAAGAAGTATAAAATATTTTTTAAAGTGAAAATATTGTCAACGGAAATTTAAAACTTAACGGATAAGCTAAGTAGCAGATTAAATTGTCACAGCTGTTTAGGAAAAAAATATTATTAAAATACATCTTTTATTCCAGCAATTTAACTTTTTAGAACATACCAAGAGAAACATAAGATACATCCATATCTAGGGTTTTTGAGACTGTAAATCTTGTGGGAGGTGATAATCTCATCTTTCTCCCACAATGATGTTTATAGTGGTGTTGTTTATAATAGCAAAAACCGAAAACAACCCATGCTCAGTCACAGAAGTGGATAAATATTCTGTAATATAATCACACAAGGACACAATAGAACATCGAAGAGAAGTCAAAACAGATGAGTTATGGTTGTCTTTGAAAACATGTGAATTACTAAGTCCCAGAATATTATTCTCAACATAGAATCATTTTTATAAGCTATAACATTTTTTAAAGCATAACTAAACAATATGCTTTTCAGGAAAAAAATATATTCCTAAAATGTGATAAGGATGTATATTTTAGAAAGTAAAAAAATAACAAGCACAAGATTCATCTACTGGTTACCTCAGGAGGAGAGGCTAGGAAGGAAGTGAACAGGGAGGTATACATTCTTGCGAAAATCCCCCAACTCTTTACTTTTTTCTTTCAACAGTTATAATTCAATAGTTCAGCCATATCAAAAGGGAGTTTCAGTCTTAAGTCCAATAGCTGCAGGTGGGTTTGAGGTTCCCACAGAGGTCTTTCTGCTGTGGCCTATGAAGGATAAGTATCACAAAAGAACAGAGCCATGATCCCTGTAGTCTATAGCACACGGACTGGGTCACCAAGGGCTACATAGAAACCAGGTCAAAAGTGGTCAATTAGAAACCTCCAAAACCAAAGTCACTGCCATTGAGTCAGTGCTGACTCATAGTGACCTCTGTGGGTTTCTGAGACTGTAACTGTTTAAGGAGTAGAAAGCCCCATCTTTCGCTCACAGAGCTGCTGGTGGTTTTGAACTGCCGACCATGTGGATCACAGCTCAATGTGTAACCGCTATACCACCAGGGCTCCTAATTGGGAATTGAGTACCAGGTATATTCTCCTCTTGGGTTCCACATGAGTACTGTCAGGCATTGCTTTTTTCACCTATTGTGAGGTTGCTCCTCCTTGTTTTCCTACCAACACAGATGTGATTGCCTTCTCTGAGACACACATTCCCTCTCCCCCATATTGACTTGAATTTCCAATGAGGAAATGAAGTGACTTTAGGACGATTTTATATGGCAGCAACGGAATCATTTTCTCCCTCTCTCCAGAGCTTGAAAAACTGACCCCAGCTAAAGTGAGATCTCCTCTGTCAACGTGTTTTTTAAGATGTACATTTAGAGGGGTTGATACATGTTTTATGGACACTAAGCAGACTCCTTTCACTTTTCCCACATTTCAAAAATTACAACAAACAAAAGAGAGCTAGGCATAAACTAATAACAAATGTATATAATAAACCAAGAATTAGCATCAATCTAATTCTGCGTGCCTGAGATTGACAATATATCCCTAGCTGATTAGACACAGTTGTTACAGATCTGAAGGGTAAATCTAATGAAATTAATAAACAGAGATAAAGAGGTGACGTAGAGATAAAAAATAAATAAAGGGTGAAAAAACTTTAAGCAATTTATACAGAGAAATATTCCAGAAGCATAACATTGAAAGAGAGGAAATATTCTAGGAAAGTATAGCTGAGACTTTCAAAGGGTTAAAGCAAAATATAAGAACTTAGATGGAATAAACTCCAAAGTCTAAGCACAATAAATAAGAACCACTTCATATTTAGTCATGGAGTAGTGATCGTGAAGACAATGAGAAATGTTTAAGATAATATACAAAAAAGAATCACAGATATAAAGAACAGCAAAGAAACTTAACAGTCACAGGAGGACAAGAATTATCAGTGAGCCTCATGACTGTTGGAGGGGAATGAGGAGAGGCTCATGGAGGACTATTTTTGAGTTCATCATTGAATTTTGAGGAGTGGAAAACGGGAGGACGCATTTCATATAAAGGTAAAAGCGTGAACAGAGGCATAAAAGTGGGGAGTATCTGGTTTATTCTGACTCTGCAAGGTGTAAGTTTTCTTGGAGGCCTAGAATATTGGATAAAATACTGAATTTTAAAGGCCCTAGCTGTTGATGACAAAGTCAATTTCCCTATGCCAAGTATGCTAGTGTGGCATGGGGCACACCCAGGCAGGAATCAACTTGTCCACCAACACCTGTAAGTGTGACAGTTGTATGATCCGTTCAGAGCATTAGAGTTCTTTGTGTGTGGTGGGGGAGGGGGGGATTTCGGGTTGTTTAATAGAAAACCAATTTTCTCTGTAAACCTTCACCAAAATAACAATAAAAAAGGTGTTTGTGCTTTTGTTCATTTCAAATTTTTGACAACACTTTTTAAAAAAAATCATTTTATTGGGAGCTCTTAATAGCTCTTATAACATTCCATACATCAATTGTATCAAACATATTTGTACATATGTTGCCATCATCATTTTCTAAATATTTACTTTCTTTTAGGTTTTAATCATTTTACTGGGGGGCTATTATAACATTTCACACATCAATTGTATCAAGCATATTTGTACATGTGTTGTACAAATCATTTCCAAAACATTTTCTACTTGAGCCCATGGTATAAGCTCCTCTTCCCCCCACCCCTCACCCCCCTCCCACCCTTGTGAGTCCTTGATCAATTATATATTGTTATTATTATTTTGTATCTTACACTGTCAATGGTCTCCCTTCACCCACAATTATGTTATTTGTCCCCTTGGTGGGGGGTGGCATATATCCAACTCTGTGATGGGCTCTCCCCATTTTCCCCTTCCCCTTCCCCAGCCATCCCCTCATGTTATCGCCACGCCCACTGCTGTTCCTGAGGGTTTTATCTGTCCTGAATTCCATGTGTTGAGAGCTCTTATCTGTACCAATGTGTGTTCTCTGGTCTAGCCAGATTTATAAGGTAGAACTGGGTCATGGTAGTGGAGAAGTGGGGGGAGGAAGCATTCAGGAACTAGAGGAATGATGTGTGATTCTTTGGTGCTATACTACACCTTGGTTGAATCATCCCTTCCTTATAAACCTTCTGTGGGGGGACATCCAATTGTCTACAGATGGGCTTTGAGTCTCCACTCCAATCGCCCTTGTTTGCATCAGGATAGTTGTTGATTTGGGATCATTCGACACCTGATATCTGACCCTGTTGACACCTCCTGATCACACAAGTTGGTGTGCTTCTTCCATGTGGGCTTATTTGCTTCCCTGCTAGATGGCTGCTTGTTTAACTTCAAGCCTCTAAGATCCCAGATGCTATAACTTTTGATAGCCAGGCACCATCCGCTCTCTTAACCACATTTGCTTATGCACACATTTTGTCTTCAGTGATTGTCTAGGGAAGGGGAAAATCAAAGAGTGCCAGGTTATCTGGCTGTGTTAAGGGAGGCCTTGAGTAAAGGCCCAAAGCCTGTCTGCTACCTTAATACTTAACATATAAAGATATGAACATTGACCTCTAGCCTTTTCATTATAAATTAATATATTTACATATATACATGCCTATGCTATACCTCTATAAAAAATCTTTTGCCTCCTAGTTCTTTCCTCTATTTCCTTTCACCTTCCTCCTATCCCACTATCATGCTCACCCTCCCTTCAGCTCTCAGTATTTCTTCTCGGATATCAAACCCCACCCCGCATCATATGCCCTCCCCACCATCAATTTTAGATCTCTTATTGTTCCCTTATCTTGAGTTTGGACAACATACTTTCTTAATGAGGGGATAGAGAAACAGAAATGGTCCTTTATCCATCGGTGGTGGGAATGCAAAATGATACTACCACTTTGGCTATTTAGCAATATAATCATCTCTCGATCTGTGGAGGAAACAAAAATCCACAAATGAAGTCCCTTATATGAAATAGCAATTATTTTCATATAACCTATGCACACCCTCTCTTATACTCCAAACCAGCTCTGAATTCAGAAAGGTCTCACATCATCTATGTTTGAGTCCACTGTCATTGAGAGTTTTCCTCTTTTTTCCCTGACCCTCTACTTTACCAAGCATGGCGTTCTTCTCCGGGGCTTGGTTTCTCCTGATAACATAGCAGCAAAAGAGAGGACTGAACAGTAGAGCATTAAAATTCTGAATGAAGTCATTTGGGGTTGACTTGGATGAGGTGAAGAATATCTGAAGGGGTTCTTTAACTAAAGAGTATAGAAATACACTTGAAAGGGTTAGGTGGAAAATACTGAGTCTGCACAATTGAATTAATAAAGCTCTTTCTTACACACATACGCGTCTCCCTAGATTTGTTTCTCTAGTCTATCTGGACTAACACATCACCTTGGGAGTGGGGGTGGGGTACTAGAGACACAAATCATGAAGATGGAGAGTGGATATTTGTGTGACCTCATGTAGTGTTTCTTCTTTAGCTAGTCAGAAGTCAGATATGGCCATGCAGTTTACTGGGTTGTTTTCTGAGAAGAACATGGGAAGTTAAAGTTTTGATTCTTTTCATTGGTTGTATCTTTGATTATTCTTGTGTGAAACGGTAAAAATGAATGTGATTAATGTATATTTTGAGCTCAGGGCACAAAATTGCCCCTTGAATTTCTCAGAACTGCTTAGTGAAAATGGCTGACAGGTCAAAATGGCTGACAGAAAGCCTGGCACTGACTTGGTGCTGTCAGAGGCCAGTCCCATACTTTTTATCAATTGAATAGTTTAGATAAGGCTTAAGATAAGCTAAATAAGAATTGAATTTGATTGTTTTTAAAATTGATATTAGTATCTGATTCTACTTTGTTTATACTGGTTTCTTCTGCTTATTATTGTTGATGTAATGATTAATATAAATTATTATTGGGAAGCATGAAAATAGAGAGTTTATAAGCCTTGCCTTCAGCCATTAAAATTTGAATCTTTAAATGGGTTAGGACACGCTTGAAAAGAAGGCTCTGAAAAGATAAGCCCCACCCAGTGCTTTGGAGTACTCAGGACATTTGTATTTCAAGAGACTTGCCTAGGGGGCTGTTGATGGACTGAAGAAAAAGGAACTCTTTGGTTTTTTGAATCTTGAACTAGTGGCTTTTGTCAGAAGCTGGAAAAAATCTGGAGTGTGAAGAAACTCTCCACTCTAGGACTGAACTGTTAAGGGGACCCTGTGGGCAAACTGAAATGCTTGCTAGGTGACCACCTGGATCCACTTGTTGAGTGGAAGTGAGAAAAATGCACCGATACTGAGACAGGTTGAATCTGGCCACTGACACCCATGGACCAGGTTCACAGGGACTAGAGAAGACAAGAGCAGGTTGACTGGTCTGAAGTTCATGACCCAGCACAAGGGGGCTCGGGGTTGTTGAGAATTTGTGACAGTGCCCATGGTCTAATGGCAAGGCAATCCAGGGGCACCCAGGTGAGGCTAAGTGAGGCACCCCACATTGAGTTAACCAGAACCTGACCAGAGGAAGAAGATATTTGAGTCTGTGAACTGGTGCATATTTCTGCTGACTTTATGGATGGCCTGTCCTGATTTGACTTTGCTTATGGATGCAGTCTTCACGAGGTTCCAATTCGAATGAAGATTCTTCACATCAAAGGTTATGATTGTCTCCTCAGAGCACTGGGTTGATGTAAGTGGGCAGTATAAAAATTAGATACCCCAAATTGGGGTGGGGATAAAGGCATGAAGTGGTTGGCTTACAAACTTTCATAGATTGGGTTACAAACTTTCATATACATAGGATTGATGTGTTGGTGTTACTTAACTGCAATTGTTAGACATAGGACATTTTCATTTTGTTCACTTGTGTAATATTATGTTTAAATGAGGATGGCACATATTGAAGTGTATGCATTTTAGTTTTGTCCTGTTAGGTACAGTTATGATTTTATTATTGTTTGTTTGAACATTATATATGGCTAAAGAGTTGTGTGAGTGTCAAACTGACAACAGATGGCCTGTGGTAATTACATAATCTGTTGTCAATTTGAGACTTAACAGTGAAGGGGTGGAGTTTAGCTTGTCAATCAGGTTCCAGCTTGATGACCTTCTTTGGAGGCTCCAAGGAGATAAACAGCTCACTGGAAGCGGAACGCATGATCACTCCATGAGAGACATTACTGACAATATGCCTGATGGAGCTATGTTGATGCAGCCAAAGCCCTGGAGCTGGAGGAGCCACGTGGAGACCCACCACAGTGCTGAGATGCTTCCACCATCACTAGATCCAAAAGACTTTCACCCACTGGCTCGTGATCTCCCTGCATTCAGCATCATTCATTGCATGTCTTTCATGAGTCTGAAGAAGACTCTATAGATTGGTATCAGACATAAGGGCTAATATCAGATGTATAAACTTTATCTGGACTGGGC
Organism: Echinops telfairi; assembly: GCF_000313985.2. Lineage (NCBI taxonomy): Eukaryota > Metazoa > Chordata > Mammalia > Afrosoricida > Tenrecidae > Echinops > Echinops telfairi. The sequence goes on along the minus strand of NW_022111365.1, from coordinate 146,654 downwards.
TGGGATGTTTTCTCAATATTGAATCTCTCTTTGTTTTAGTCTGGGTAGACTAGAGAAACATATTCATAGACACTCACATAATATAATAAAGAACTTTATATATAAGAGCAGTTGAATATTTTAGTTGAGAAGCAACAAAGCCTACATGGAAGAAGCACAGCAGCTTATGTGATTATGAGGTGTCAATGGGATCAGGTATTAGGCATCAAAGACCCAGGACAAAAAAATCACACCAATGTGAATGAGGAGTGGAGACCCAAAGCCCATCTGTAGAAAATTGGACATCCCCTTACAGAA
>NW_022111365.1:139058-145266 GCF_000313985.2 Echinops telfairi | reverse complement strand
GTTTAAAACATTAGGATTAGGAATACCATGTGATCCCATGGTCCCACTACAGGACATATACCGTAAGAAGTATGAATGATACCATGAGCAGATACATGTCCATGTCCATCAGAGCATTACTCACAATAGCAAAAATATGAAAGCAACTAAGTCCTCATCAATGGATGTGTGGCTCAATGAAGTACAGTATATAAACACAATATAATATGAGGAAATGTTCAAGCACAACCTGGAGGGCATTAGGCTGACTGAAAAAAAAGTCTATTAAAAAAGGGGAAAAAAGTATGTTATTGTAGAAAGTCAAGTTTTACACACAGAAAGAAACATTCCTTAAATGTTACCAGTATGGAGAGGGGCTGGGGTGGTGGTGGTAGGCTGGGGAGTAAATTACTCACTAAAGGATACCCACTACCACGGAGTCGATTCTAACTCATAGCAATCTTACAGGACAGAGTAGAACTATCTCTTTGGCTTTCTGAGGCTGTAAATCTCTACAGGAGCAGAAAGCCTCACCTTTCTCCCACAGAGCAGTTTGTCATAACCTATAACATGTAACCCACTACATCACTAGGGCACTTCAACTAGAGGGTAAACACATACTAACTTGGGTGAAGAGGAAGATGTATAATAAAGAAGAGGTCAACTCTAACTATCAAGGGAAAAGAAGATACTGGGAAGACACAATTCTACAATCAAAGTAATAGCAATAATATATAAGTGGATATACAGACAAGAAAGCTGCACAGATGTGCAGAAGGCAAGTAGGACTACATCCATGAATGTATGAAGGTGATATATATAATAGAAACAGCTATTAAACAAAAACGTCAAAATGTGAAGCTATTATTTCTCAACAAATAATCTAGGTCTGTACACTTCTGAAGGCAATGTTTCCAGATCTCTAACCCCTTTCTGACGAGTTCTGCACTCTTCAATTTGTATTATGTCAAAAGAAATCAGTTGTGGCATTCTGAAGAGATTCAAATTGTGTTCTTCTTAAATATTCTTTGAGTTTGGGGAACAAATTGAAACCTAAAGAGGCAAGATTAGGGTTATAGGGTGGATAGGATAAGGATTCCCAACAAAATCTTTATAGGAATACCCTTGCAACCCTCAAAAAATGAGCAAATGCATTATTGCATTGACATAACTTTCCTGGCTTTTTCTCACCAATTCAATCTCCCATTTCTTTAAAAAGTCTTCCTATTAATTCCTTGTGATTGTCTTATGTTCTTAGAGAAGGTTACCAAGACTAACCCATTTTAATCCCCCCAAATGGTCATCATTTCCTTCTGAACTGACCTCCCTGCCTTTAACTGAACTGCCCCAACAGAGTCCCTCAGAATCTACCACTTGGATTGTACCCACTTATTTCAGAGGCATGTTTAACTATATGTCTGGTATAGAATAAACCCATACATGTATGACCTGGTGGCAATAAGTTTTGTCTTGCCCTGATAGATAGATAGATAGATAGATAGATAGATAGATAGATAGATAGATAGATAGATTTATTTTATGTGCTGTGAATGTGTCCATAAATATAGAAGATTGTACAGGGGGCAAAGTTACAAAAACTTCATAGCCATAGCCAAACCCTTTGAGGGAATGAGTCATTGAGTCTCGGGGCTCAGGACCATAATCTCAGGGTGTCATCAAAGTCATTTGGCATAGTATAGTCCACAGTGACAATATTCTACTTTGATAAGCATTTCAGTCTTTAAAGCTTGTCAGTAGTCATCTAATCTGGGCTATTGCCTCAAGTCCAAAGAACTGGGAAATAATGAACCAAATGCAAGAGCCAGATGCAGCAAGAAGCAAACAAGAGCTTCACAGTGTTTATTTAGATGCAAAGTTGGCCACACCTCTAAAGAAATGCCATCAGGGCTGTGAATTGAGTAAGGGGATTGGACTACACCCCTATCCTTCCACAACGGCTTGACTGCTCCCAGCAAATCCTATTATGAAGTTGATTAAACTCTGTTAGAGTAGGGATTGCTAGTCCAAACTACTGTGAATCCTGGCATAGCCAAGTTGACACAAAACATAACCATTATATGCATAGATTGGAAGACTTATATTGTGAGAATGGCAATAGAACATGGAATACATAAGTATGGATCTAGGAAAACTGAAAGTTGTCATAAATGAAATGGGATGTATGAGGATAAATATCCTAGACTTTAATGAACTGAATCGACTGACATTAGCCATGTTGAATCTATGATAGAAATGAAAAATTCAAGAGAAATTACATTGTATTCATCATCAAAAAGAACATTTCAATATCTATCCTGAAGTACACTATCCATGATAGAAAACTAACTATTCATACACCTGCAAGAAAGCACATTTAATATGACTATTGTTAAAATTTATGCGCCAACCACTTATGCCAAAGATGAGGAAATTTAAGGTTTTTACTAGCTACTGCAGTCTGAAATGAGTCAGACGCCCCTTCAAGGTGCATTGATAATTACTGCCAATTAGAACGGGAAAGTTGGAAACAAGAAAGAGCACTTGAAGAATATGGTCTTGGCAATAGAAATGATATTGGGTATCATAATAGAGCTTTTATAAGGTCAACAAAATTTTCATAGCAATGTCTTTTATCAACATAGCATAACTATAAATAGTGACTATACATGTAGACCACACCAGTTAGAACAAAGAAGAATCAAATCAACTACATCTATGGAAAGAGACAACATAGATGCTCAATATTCTCAGTCAGAACAAGACCAGGAGGGGCTGACTGCAAAACGGAGCATGAGTTGCTCATATGAAAGTTCAGATTGAAGCTGAAGAAAATTGAAATAGGTCCATGAGAACCAAACTTGACCTAGAGTATATTCCATCTGAAATTAGAGACCTTATCAAGCACAGAGTTGATGCATGACTAGTGACCAAAGACAAAATAAGTTGTGAAATGACATCAAAAACATTGTAAGGTTGAAAGGGAGATGCAGAATGAAGATAGAGCTCAGCTGAGAAAGAAAAGTAAATAAAGGCTTTATTGAGGCTAGGAGAAGCTCCCGAGCGAATTCCACAACCCAACGAGTTAGGTCAGGAAAGTCACAGCTTGTCGGGGAGGCAGTGGGAGATTTATAGGGCTCGAGCTAAGGAAATGTATGTTGACAGAAGGAAGGGAGATTTTTTTTGTTGCTTGCAGCTGCAAGGCCTTGAGTCAGGATGTGGTCCATGGGAAGTCATCTTGTTGTTTGCAAACCTGTTTCCTAGAGGGCTGGGAAAGGGGCTACACAAACCCCACCTGAAGAGATAAGCTCTTTGGCATGTTGGGGCAGGAGTTGCATAGTTCCATAGATAATCCATCCTCCTGAGAGGCTGGGAATGGGGGTTTTGAGGTTTCATCTTCCTGAGGAGCCGGAGAGGAGGTGGGGGCTGCCTGGTCCATACCTGGCCCAAACAGACATCATACATGAAGAAACCAAAATGGCACTTAAAAGACGGGAAATTTTAAAAGATCAAAACCATTTTCAAAAGATGGTGAATCTTGGATTAGAATGTTGAGAAGCCAAAACAAAAGTAAGAAATGGTGAAGTAATCGACATGAACAGAAGATTTCACAGGGCAGATCTAGAAGACAAAGTAAAGTGTTATCATAAAATGCGCAAAAAACTAGGATTAGAAAAACTAAAAGCAAAGAGATGCTTGGAAATTCTTAAACTGTAAGAATTGAAGAAAAAATTCCAAGCCTTACTTATAGTTTAAGACTGAAGGATTCTATGGGCAAAATATTGAATGACACAAGGAGCAACAAAAGAAGACAGACAGACAGACCTAAACATTTATCATTTTTGCTTTAAAAGAAATAAAGTGTTTGAGGATTTTTAAAAAGAAGACAGAAGGAACACTCACAGTCACTGTACTAAAATGAATTTATCAAAATCCATCCATCTCAGAAGGCAGCCAATAAAAGAAGAGATCCACACTGTACTGCAGGTATTGACAGAAAACAAGCTCCAGGGACTATCGACTACCGGATATGTTTAAACAAATAGATGCAGATGCTGTGCTGTAGGTGCTCACTTGCCAGGGCCAATAAATTTGGAATATAGCGACTTGGCCAACTGGCTGGAAGAGGTTCATAGGCATGCCCATTGCAAAGAAAAGTGACCCAGCAGAATGCAGAAATTATCTCATATTATCACTAATATCACACCCAAGTAAAATTTTACAAAAGTTGGTTTTTAAAATGATTACAGCAATATATTGACAAGGGACTGCCAGAAAGTCAAGCTGAATTCAGAGAAGGACATGAAACAAGGTATATTAATGCTGATGTCAGATGGATTCTGGCTGAATGTGAAAATACCAGACAGATGTTTGACTATGCAAAGACGTTAGACTGCATGGATCATAAATAATTATGAATAATCTTGCAAAGAATGGGAATTCCAGGACTCAGAGTCTGTATGTAAAGAAAGAGGCAGTCATACAAAGGAAACAAGAAGATACTACCTGGTTTAAAATCAGGTAAGTGTTACATTTGGATCATGTCTTTCACTATACTTATTCAATTTGCTGAACAAATATCTGAGAAGCTGGACTATATGAAGATGAAGTGACATCAGGATTAGAGGAAGGTTCATTAACAACCTTGGAAATGCATATGACACAGCCTTGCTTACTGAAAGCAAAGAAAACATAAAGTATTTACTGATGAAGTTCAAAGAATGGATTATAATCCATGAGTATAAATTACAATTCCACATAACACAAACAAACAAACAAAAACCTCACATCTGGATCAATAAACAACATCAAGATAAATGGAGAAAAGATTGAAGTTATGAAGGATTTCATTGGAGCCACAATTAACACTAACAGAAACAGCAATGGGAAATTCAATGATACGCTTTGTTGGGCAAGTCCACTACAAAAGATCTCGAGAGTGTCATAAAGTCAAGATTCAACTTTGAAGATTAAGGTCTGCCTGCTCTTAGCCAGGTATTTTCAATTGCCTCATGTACATGCAAAATCTGGACAATAAATAAACAAATACCAAAGAAGACTTGATGCCTTTGAATATAGAATATGCTATGGAATATACAAACAAATCTATGTTGGAAGAAGTACAGCCATAATGCTCCTTACAAATGAGGATAGTGAAAATTCATATCCTATTCTTTGAGCATGTTATTGGGAGGAATCAGTTCCTGGAAAAGGACATCATGCTTGGGAAAGTCAAGAGGAAAGAACTCAACGAGATGCACTGGTATGATGGCTGAAACAATAGACTCAAATATAGTACTGATTGTGAGGATGGAACAGGACCAGGAAGTGCTTCTTTCTGTTGTGCATAGGGTTGTTATGAGTCGACCAGATAGCAATAGCCACAACCCAAAACAATCTCTATAAATAATGCAATTTTGATCCAAATCCTAACAACATTCTTTGATGAAATTCAAAAGTAGTCTCCAACTTTACCTGGAAAAGAAAGAGGCCCTGAACAGCTTAAGCATCACTGAAGAAGATCTCCTGAACTCAGCACTACGCATGTAGTCATGTTACTTAAGACAGCCTGGAACTGATAAAATAACTGATAAAATAAAAATAACAGATATGTAGGCCAGTGGAACAGAATTGAGGAAATAGACAGCAGATCTTTGGAAAAAGATCAAAGTCCATCCAATGGAAAAGAGATAATCTAACAAACGGTGCTGACAACGAGATATCCATTCGCAACAAAATCAAACAGGATGCATACTTCACACCATACACAAAAATCAACTCAAAATGGATCAAGGACTTAACTATTAAACCTTAAACTACAAAGTTCCTGGAAAATAACCTAGAAACAAATATAAAGATCCTAATTTATGGCATAAATATATCATCAAACTTAATCCCAAACAGAAGATAAATTAGAAAACTGAGACCTTCTGAAAATTAATACCTATTTTCATCAAAAGTCTCTACCAAAAATGTAAAAAGAGAATTTGCAAACTGGGAAAACATTTCTAATAATGACTATCTGACAAGGATGTAATCCCTAAAATACTTGTATATAGAAATCTTAAAACTGCAACAACGAAAAGGCAAACAATTCAGTTTTTTTAAATGGGAAATGAACAGGAACACACACATCACTGAAGAAGATATACAGTCAGCTAATAAACACATAAGGAATGCTCGTGATCATTCACCATTACAAAGATGCAAATCAAAAATTCAGTGAGACATC
>NW_022111365.1:136526-137367 GCF_000313985.2 Echinops telfairi | reverse complement strand
GCAAACCAGTGGAGAGGTCTGAAGGGCTGGCCCCAATCCCAACTACATGGACACCTGCCCCTACCCCCAGAAGAATTCATTTCAGAGGGAAGCACTGAATCTGCAGGCCCGAGAGATGGACATGTCTGATCAGAGCACACGGGAGCAAATGAAGAGGGAGGAAGAGAGAGTGGAGCACATCCTGGCCCAGCAAGCCTTGAGGATGATATCCCTATTCAGTGCAGCCAATGCACAGAGAGGACCATATGGACCCCACTATGAGACACAACATCCCTCACTGACCCATAGCCCTACAGGGGACAACACACAGTGTGGGAATTACGTCTGATCTGACCCCACCCCACCAAGGCAAAACACTAAGGGCGTGCAACAGAGTACCGAGGTGAACAGAAGTCCCCAGGGAATACCGAAAATAGACTTTGGGACCACGGTGTGGCACCCCATCAGACTCGACTGGAAAGCACTCCTAAAGGTCAATAAACAAACTTTGAATTCTTTACAGGCTTTTCTTTTTTTTGTCATTGGTTTTTTGTTGTTTTGTTTTCTTTTGTTGCTTTCTTTTGCCCTGTCTTGTTTTTGTGCACATTATAATCTCTGCAGGTCTAGATAGATAGGCTGGATAAATAATCTGGAGAAGAAAACAATGGGACCGACAGTTCCAGAGGGACATGGGAGAGGGTGAGGTGGGGGAAAGGAAATGGTTTTAACAAACCCAGGGACAAGGAAACAAGAAGTGATCCAAATTCAGTGGCAAGGAGGGTGTAAGAGGCCTAGTAGGGCTTGATCAAGGGCAATGTAACCAAGAGAAATTACTGAAACCCAAATGAAGGCTGAGCATGAT
>NW_022111365.1:125283-135858 GCF_000313985.2 Echinops telfairi | reverse complement strand
CAAGTCAGGGTGCAGTGTAGCAACGATGATAAGATTGTGATAAGAGTTGTATGAGCCCCCAATAAAATGATTTAAAATTTATATATATGTAGGCCAATATCTCTGTTTATGAATTAATATATTTACATAAGTACACACCTGTTTATACCTGTGTACATAGCTTTTTTCCCGTAGATCTTTCCTGTTTCCTCACCTTCCTCCTGTCCCACCATAACACTCAGCACTCTTCTGCCTCTTAGTAATTCCTCTTAGCTACATTGCTCTTACTTTACCACCAGGATCTCTATGTCCTCCTCATTGTTGTTTTAATTCCCTAATTGTACCCCTGGTTTATGACGTTGTTTCCTCACCTCTCCTTCCCCCTGCTTCCTCCTCTCCCCCAATCCCTCTGGAACCATCAGTCCAGTTGCTTTCTCCTCTGGATTGCTTCCCAAGCCTATCTCTTAATTTTTTTATCTATCAACAGGAGCACCATGCGGGTGATTCTACCTGTACACCATCTTGACTCTCCCTCCTCTCGAAATTCTTTGTGTTAGTGGGACTGTAAAAATGGCATAACCACTATATAAATCATATGACTCTCACTCAAAAAGCTAGAAATAGAAATAATATATGGGCTGGCAATCCTACACCTAGGTGTGTATCCTGGAGAAGTAAGAGCAGTGACACAAATAGACATATGCACACTTATACAATCGCTAAAAGGCGGAAACAACCTAAGTGTCTGCAAGCAGATACATGGATGAACACAGTGTGGTGCATATATAGAATGAAATACTCAAAACCAAAAACAAGCTCACTGCCATCAAGTGAATGCCGACTCATAGCATCTTTATGGGACCGGGTAGAACTGCCCCTGTGAGTTTCTGAGACTAACTGTTTAGGACAGTAGTAAGTCCTGCCTTTCTGCTGAGGATCGGCTGGTGATTTTGAACTCCCAACCTTGAGGATAGCATTCCAACTTATAACCACTCTCTAAAACACCTTATGACATGAATGAATAACTATGCAAAGCATCTTATAACATGAATTTATCTGGAAGATATGATACTGTTTAAACAGAAAACAACATTCTTTGATGGTTCCCAGGGATGAGAAGCGGAGAGAAGAGAAACACCTACTAGAGAGTCGCCAAAAAAAGAAACCAAATCCACTGCCAGAGAGTCAATTCCAACTCACATACACCCGATGCGGGGCTTCTGAAACTGTAAATCTTTATTGAAAGAGCTTTATCTTTTTCCCACAAAGCGAGTGGTGGATTTGAACCACTGAACATGCGGTTAGCAGTCCAACATTCTGACCCACAGCGCCACCAGGTGGTAATTCTGGTGAAAGAAAAAGCAATGCAGCATATAAGGGAGTCCGCACAATATGGCTCGGGACAGTGAAGACACTGTAGAGTATGCAAGAGTACAGTAGAACTGGGATCTCCTAACAATGAACACAAGAAGAAAATGTTCCTAAATTGACTATGGAGATAATTATACAGATCTTCTTAATATGATGAGGCAATTAAATTGTCTGCTATGTGAGGTATTTGCCAAAAAAGCTATTTAAAAATGAAGCAACACACAAAAAAAACAGTGAGCATGAGAAAGAAGAATGTGTTCTGACACTGATTGTGGTGATGATTGTACAACTCTTCTTAATATGATAGAACTATTAAATTATATGAGAGGTGAATTATATGCCAGTGAATCTATTGTAAAAAAAAATAAATTAAATTAAAATTTGGAATTAGAAAAGAAAAAAGAAGAAGAAGGGACGGTTTTAGATAACTCCATCCCTCCTCTGTCGTTCATCCTGCTATGATGGCTTGCATGTTGCTGTGATGCTGGAAGCTCTGTCGCCAGCATTTCAAATACCAGCAGGGTCGCTCATGGTGGACATTTTCAGCAGAGCATTCAGAATAAGAACAGACTAGAATGAAAGAACCCTTCTGAGGGTTATCCACTGAAAAAGTTATGAGTAGTGGAAGAACATTGTCTGGTATAGTATCAGAAAATGAGTTCTCGGGTTGGAAAATACTGAAAATTGATGGGAAAACAGTTGAGTTCGCAAAGGAAAGCCAACCTTAATGATGTGGATGGAGCAAGTCTTTCAGGACCATCATTTCTTGATGGCACAAATCTCAAAATGAAAAGGAACAGCTGAAAGCATTCAAGAATTATCACAACATGGAATGTGCAAAATATAAATCTAAGAAAATTACAGCTTGTCAAAAGCTTAATGGCCCACACATATGAGAGGCCTTACACATAGTCACTGTACACATTCAATCATTTAAGAACTTATGGTACTGAAGGAAGAAGTCCAAGCTGCACTGAAGGTATTCATGGAAAACTAGACTCCAGGAATTAACGAAAGAGCAATTGAAATGTTACAGCAAACTGATGCAGTTCTAGAAGCCAAGAACGTTGGAAGACATGGCCAATCATCTGGAAGTGATCCATATTTGTTTGTTTCAAAGAAAGGTGACCAAGCAGAATGTAGAAATTATCGAATAAAAATCACATGCAAGTAGCATTTTATTGAGTTCAAAATTGGTTGCAACAGTACATCAACAGGTAGCTGTCAAAAAATAAAGCTGGGTGGCATAGAACAAAAGATATCATTGCTGGTACCAGATAGGCCTTGGTTAAAATCAGAGAATACTAGAAAGATGGTTGTTTCATTGACCATCCAAAGGCATTTAACTATGTGGATCGTAACAAACACACATTGCAAAAAAGGTAAACTCCACAATGCTTAGCTGTGCTCATACAGAACCTGTACATAAACCAAGTGGACACTACATGCTATAAAGTCAGGAAAGGTGTATGCCAGTGTTTAGTTTCCTTTCACTACTTATTAAAATTGTATGCTGTGCATGTAATCCCAGAAATTGGATTGAATAAAAAAGAGCGCCACAACAGGATTGGAGGAGGTCTCATTAACAACGTGCATTATGTGGATTACATAATGCTGAAAGCCAAGAGGTCTTGAATCACTTACTAATGAAGATCAAAGACTACAACCATTAGCATATATTGTAACTCCAGTTCAATAGACAATATCATGAAAAAGAAGAAAAGATTGAAGTTGCCAAATATTTCCTTACACTTGAATCCACAATCAATGCTTATGAAAATAGCAGTTAAGAGCAGGGAGGGAGGGGAAAAAATGAGGACCTGATGCCAAGGGGCTTCAGTGGAGAGCAAATGTTTTGAGAATAATGAGGGCAATGAATGTACAACTGTGTTTTATACAACTGATGTATGTATGGATTGTGATATGAGTTGTATGAGCCCCTAATGAAATGATTTAAAAAACAAAACAATAAAAAATAAAGAAAATAGCAGTTAACAAATTAAATGATGTGTTACATTGAGAAAATCTGCTTTAAAAGGCTTCTTTAAAGATGTTATAAAGCAAACACATCACTTTGAGAACTGAGCCTGCATCAAGGCATAGTATTTTCAATTGCTTTGTATGCATATGAGTAGGAAGACCAGAGAAAAAGGGATGCATTTGAATGATGGTGCCGGTGGTGTTGCCAGAATACCGGAAGTGCCACAGACCACCAGAGGAACAACAAATCTTTCTTGGAGAAAGAACAGTCAGACTACTCTTTGGAAATGAGAATGAGGACACCTAGTCTTATGTATTTTAGACAGGAGAGACCCGTCTCTGGAAAAGGACATCATGCTTGGTAAATTAGAGGACTGAGTTACTGGGTTTGGAAATATTGTCTGGAGTCTTAAAAGTTTGAGCGTAGCCACATAAGATACATCTATGAGTCTCCTCCCATGAAGAGCAAAGAAGGGCAAAGGAAATCAACCCCACCGAAAGAACGAATCCACAGAACTAAGGAACTTCACTTACAGCCGGAGACCAGAACCAGATGGTGCCTTGCTACTACTACTGACTGCTCTGACCAGCAGTAGAGATCCTGGTTACAATGGCATAAAAATGTAAAATCATATTCAAATTAAATGAAGAAGACCAGACGTACTGGTATGATACTGACTGAAGGAAATTCTAAAACCATCACCTAAAATATCCTTTGAATCTGGAAATAAAAGGATTTCCACCTAGAGGTCAGCGTTCAGCCAAACCTAAACAATAACACTGACGAGGAATGTGCAACGATGGGAGAGTAACTGGATAGATGGAAACGGGGAAGGCAAGGTGGAAATGAAAACTGTGCTGACACACTGCAGAGATCGCACACCAATGTGCATGTGAGTTACTCAGTGGAAAATTAAAGTTATTTATAGAATAAAAAGAAATAAAATATAGATAGTATGAATAGCCCTATATCTAGTGAAGAAAGTGGATGTTTAGTTTAAACATTACTTTGAAAGTAGCTCCAGATTCAGGTGGGTTCCCTGGTTTGCTTCTACCAAAATTTGAGAAAGAAAGAATACCAATTTGATATAAACTCTTCTAGAAAACTGAAGACAAATGTTATTTTTTGTGTGTAGGTGCAATATCAAACTATTAAGACAATTCACGTAGGAAGGGCTCCCCACACTCACACACACACACACACACACACACACACACACACACACAAAACGGAATAAAGCTGTGCTGGGCGGAGCTTTCATAGTATGAAGTTTTCCCACTAGGCGAGCATCAAGCAACTTGCTCTGAGTTAGTGCACCCAGTGGTGTCCACTGAGAAGGTTCTCTATGCTCATAGAGAATTTTGTCATAAAAGCAGTTTTGCTCGAACCGTGTGTGTGTGTGTGTGTGTGTGTGTGTGTGTGTGTGTGTGTGTGTGTGTTGTGTGTGTGTGTGACGGCTGATTTAAGAGAACAGCATGTGGCTGTGAAATTTTGTTTCCTGCTCAGGAAAATGCCTCCGAAACTGTTATGATGTTGAACACAGCTTACAATGACAGCACTAGGGGAAAAACTCAAGTATACAAGTAGTTTTCTCTTTTCAAAAAAGGTGAAATGTTGATTGAGGACAACCCTCATTCTGGACGTCTGTCAACTTCCCAGATGGATGAAAATGTCGACAAATTCATGTGCTTGTGCTTGAAGACCAGCGATGGACCATTGCCGAGATGGGGAAATTATCTGGACTATCTTGGAGCTCACTTCAGCAAATTTTAACAGAAAATTTGGGGATGAGAAAGATCGCTGTGAATTTTGTACCTTGAGGTTCTGGCTGACCAGGGCAAAAAGAATAGAGTGGAAACATGATGTGCTTCCAACCGAAGTGACCCAGACTTTTCCCAAAGTCATTACTAGTGACAAGACTAGTGCTACTCTAATGACCCCAAAAGCAAACATCAATCAAGCCAGTGGACGACGCCATTGTTACATTGCCCAAAAAAGCTTGTCAAGTGAAACTAAAGATCGAGACGATGCTCATTTTTTGTTTGTTCCTCCAGCTCAGATAGTTAATCACGTTTTCTATTTAGAGGTTCTGAAAAGATTGCATAACTGTGCAACAAAAAAAGAGGCCTGATTTGTGGCAGAAGAGGGGCTGGTTTTTCTACCACAACAATGCACCTGCTCACGCAGCCATCTCAGTGCCAGTTTTTGGCAAAAACAGCATGCCTCTCTTGCCCATGCACCTGACTCACCTGACCCCACTCTGTGAGACTTCGTTTCTTCAAATGAAGAAGGACATGAAAGGACAGCAATTTGACTACATAGAAGAGGTGGGGGGAAGCAAAAACAAGGGAAGTGCAATCAGCCATCCAAACAGATGACTTTGAAAAATGTTTCCAAGAATGGAATGCAGATTTGACAAATGTATTAAGTGTAATGGAGAATACTTTGAAAGTGATAAGGTTTTGTAAAAAAAAGTTAAATTCATAGTGTTGAAAAAAATATTCCAGGTTTTTGGGGGGGCACCCCCTTGTAATTTTAAAATTCAACCATACATACATACAAAAGACTTCCAAAAGTTAATACACTCTCTCCATACCCTAACATTCCCAGTGTAATGAAGAGGCACTGTAATGTTTCATTTGGAAGCACTGATATTTCATCGCATTCATATTAGTAGGACCAAATCAACATCTGATTGAGTAACCAAGGACTTAACTGACCTGGAAAAACTCTGACTCACAGTTAATCCCACAGTGGCACTACCACACATCTTGAAATACTGCCTCGCACACTTCTTTTGGAGACAGTGTCCGTGCTGAGTTTTGTAGACACATTCTGATTAGCAGCAAGCATGCAGGAGAAGGGAGTGCCATTTATTGAGCACTTGACTCCTGCCTCTTTTATTTCTCATCATTCTCCTACCAACCTTATAATGTAGCCATCACCCCTATTTTATATTTTAGGAAACTGAGGTTCAGAGAAGTCAAAAGACATTCCTAAAGCCACATGGCAGGTGATTCAAAGTCATGTTTCTCTAATACACCAGAGCTCTTTTTTCAAGACACCCAAAGTATTTATTACAGGAAGAAATAATTGAAAGGGAAGAATCTAAGGGTGGGGAGGGGTAAAGGGAAGATACTGAAGGGAACAAGGGCAAGAAGGAATGGGACTCACTGTGGTCATCTGTCCATTGGACAATCTCCTTGCCTCTTCTCTGAGAATAGCTACATCCACTATGCACTAGCATGCATTTTCTCGCAATAGCCTCAGAAAAACTTGGGAATTTGTATCGTTCCTCTTTCACAGGTGAGAAAGCTCATACCTGGAGAGGCCAAACAACTTGCCATTAGACCACACAACTAACTCAGAGGTAGCTCTGTGGCTCCATTCAAGGTTTGTGACCTCTGAGTCCAAGGTCCTTGTGGTAGTTACATAATCTGTTGCCAATTTGAGACTTAAGAATGAAGAGGTGGAGTTTAGCCTGTCAATCAAGTCACAGGTTGGTGACCTCATTTGGAGGTCATCAAAGAGATAAATAGCTCTCTGGAGGTGGGACACACACTCACTTCCCTGGGAGGCATTCCTGTTGAGAAGACACATGGAGCTACACTAGAGCCCTGGATCTGAAGGAGCCACGTGGCGACCCCTGCCAGGGCTGAGATGCTTCCACTGCCACTGAATCCACAAGACTTTCCACCCACTGGCCTGTGATCTTCCTGCATTTGGCATCATTGCAGGTGTTGTGGACTCTGAAGAGGAATTTATAGTTTGGTATTGAACATATGGGCTAATATCAGACTTAAGTACTTGATCTGGACTGGGCTGGGATGTTTTCTCGATAGTCAATACTCTTGTATATAAAGCTCTTTCTTATACACATATGAATGTCTCTGGATTTGTTTCTTTAGTCAACCCAGACTAACACAGTCCTTGCCCCACACCCAAAAAGAGACGCATGGCCTCATTGCAGTGGTACATAGCAGCCACAGTCAGGAAAGAAATCAGAGAGTCAGTCATTTAGCTAAGCTTGTTGACATTATAAACTCCTGGATGGCAGGACTGGGACTATTTACAGAATGTTTGCAGCCACCTGCCCCTGGGAGAGTCAGTGCTGAATGGTATCTGCAAGGAAGTGAGGTCCTGGTCACAGAATTTGTCCTACGTGCAGCTGTGAGCAATGTCTACCCCAGCGCTCATGCTTAGGAAGTCATGGAAACACCCCACGACACCGATCGAACATGGAATCACAATGCAGAGGGTGTCCCAAGAAAAGATTATCATTCCCGTAACTCTCTGATGGCAACTGAAAGAAGGGACAGCACCATCAACTCAACCACAAAATCCATTGCTTGCGGCTCATGAACCACGCACACCACTTTAAAAAGTACTGGCCTTTGTTAGAGCCATAGGTCTAATGAGACCAACTTCACACACACACATACACACACACACACACACACACACGTACACACACATCCCTGGTTCCCCGATCAGAATCCAGGCTCTGTCTAGTATGGAGGAAAGGCTTTCCTAGGTGTTACCGTGTTTTCTCCTTCCCTGCACCCGTCAGCTCCAGTCCCCAGCTCTCTCCCAAATGGGTGATGTCTCTTTCATGATGTTGCCGGGCAGCTGCCCTGCTTTGTTGAAGAAAGTTCAGTGAGGAGGCAAGGTCCTCCCGATCAAGGTGTTCGAGTAGTATGAATGGCAATGTCATGGAGAAAACGCTAGGTTTAGGTCTAGGGGACTTGGAATTAAGTACTGGTTTGTTGCATGGCCTTGGCTAAATGTTAAATCTCAAGTCTCCCAACTGCAAAATGAAAATTATCACTAAAGGAAGAATCTTCCAGAAATGTAGTAAGGGGGGAAAAAAGAGGCATGTATGCAAGAATACTGTATAAATTGCAAAGTAGAAAGAAATGTTAGCTGTTATCAGAGATTTTATTAAAGGGTGCCATTGAGAGAGGACACTGACTAGTGTGAATTAGTTGATTTTGAACTTTGGGGTGTGGTTAAATCTTATCAAGGAAGCAACTTTGCTTCTGTTCAACCTTTGTGCTCCTCAAAGCATAATGCTCATCTTGTGGCCAGTATGTACAGATGGGTTGGGTAGACCTTTCTCTGGCTCTATTCTTCCCTGCCTGAGACTGGCCCTGCAGGGTAGACTGGTAGCCTTGGGTCATTGGGCCTTCATCTCTTCTGTGTGGACCCAGAGAGTAAAGGGAGGAGGTGGCTGCAGTTGCCTGTAAAGGAAGATTCACACTCTACGGTTTTGCACAGAGTGAGCAGTAATGTAACCCCAAAATAATGTCAGTCACTCTACGTGAGATGTCTGTCTCACTTTACACACTAAGGCCCAAATGTTGGATAAATGGTAGAACACTAAAATTAGGGCATTTTCTCCCTGGTGACAATGAAGAACAGAACAAGCAAGCCAATCACCATGAAGTTTATTCTGAGTCATGGCCACACCAGGAGTACCAGAATAGGAATGTACTCCATTAGGTTTTCAGTGGTTGACTTTTCAGAGGTTGCATCAGCCAGGAGCGCTAATCAGATTCCCTAAAAAGATATTTTTGGAAGCTAGTACTGGCCCTAGCCAGAATGGTGCACTCCCAGCTCCCATCTGTAAAGTGGCCAATCACCATGCACTCTCAAAGTGGCCTTGACCCCTGGAGACAGATGTTGGTTCTTCAAGGCAGTGTTGTGGAATAAATTGTGTCCTCCCAAAAGAACATGTAATTCAGTACCTATGTTCCTACTGGGAAGAACAAACTCAAGAGGCATGGTATCACATTCACCATCAAAAAGAGCATTACAAGATATATCTTGGTGGACAGTGCTGTCTATGATGGGATACAATCTACACTATTACAAGAAGACAAGTTAAAACAACTATTATTCAAGTGCATAGACCACACTAAACTTAGTGATGAAGAAGTTGAAATATTCTATCAGCTTCAGTCTGAAATTTACCAACTATGCAACCAACTTTCACTGATAATTATTGATGGTTAAAATGCAGAAGTTAAAAATATATATATAAATGGCAACTATACACATGGACTTCATCAAGTGAAATACACAGGAATCAAATTGAGCACATCTGTGGGAAGAGATGACAGAGAAGCTCAATATCATATCACCAGCCAAAACAAGGCTAGGGGCCAAGTGTGGAATAGACCATCAGTTGTTCATATACAAGTTCAGAATGAAGCTGAAGAAAATTGAAAGAGTTCATGAGATCCAAAATGCAACCTTGACCATATCCCAACAGAATTTAGAAACCATCTCAAAAATGAATTTGATACTTTGAACACCAATGACCCAAGAGTACATGAATTGTGGGATGACACGAAGAAAGCAAAAAAGGAAAAAAAAGGAAGAATAATTTTTAAAGAGCAGAATAGAAATATCAAAAAAACAGCTCAAGAAGGCAAAATGAAGCATTGTAGTGAGATGTGAAAAGACATGGAAAACCAAGAGGAAGAGCACAGTAGGCATATTTCACACTGAAAAACATGAAGGAAAATTTCAAGGCTCGAGTTACAAGATTGAAGGATCCTATGGACAAAATAATGGAGCCCTAGTGGCATTTTCATTACACGTTAGGATGCAATCTGAGAAGTCAGCAGTTCAAAACCACCAGCTGTTCCACAGAAGAAAGATGAGGAAAAAGATGAACTGATGTTGAAACTGATGTTGGCCAGCTACTAAAAGGTGGAAAATTTTGCCTAGGTTAGGAAACACCACCACCAGAAGAAATGTGCACTGCCCTGAGGAGTGAGTTAAATTCAACACTGCCCCACTCTGACCAGAGGAAATAGCCTAAGTGCTATTGTAAAATATAAAGGATATATGTTTGACACAATGGATATATGTATGGATTGTAATGAAAGCTGTAAGAGCCCCCCCCCCCAAAAAAAAATATATATAAAGGATTATTCCAAAAAAAATCTAAACCAAACCATGTACTTGTAACAATTTCCCTTTTTTCCTATGGAGATATATAATCGCCAATATTTAGCATTTGTTAATAATTCTTGTGCAAAATAAAATAAGACAATCTAAGTGACAAGGTCTTATTCCAGAGCAGCAAATATAGCCACTCTCAGCTGTCTCTTTCAAAATATAAGGCTGACCCAGAATTTGGAACAAAAGACAAAAATGGTTCTCAAAGAAAATATGGCTGAGGTTAATCTAACAAGTTCTCAGGTGATGCTGCTAGCTTTGAAAACCACTGGGCT
>NW_022111365.1:82857-124542 GCF_000313985.2 Echinops telfairi | reverse complement strand
GGCAGGTCTTCCCTAGCCTAAAAAGTCGCTTTGAGTCAGAATTGGCTCAATGGAAGTGAATTTGATTTGGCTTATGGACAAAATAAGGAGTCCTGGTGGCACAGTAAGTTACAAATTGGACTGTTAAGGCCACAGTTCAAAATCACAGCCACTCCTCAGAAAAAGATGAGGCCTTCCGCTCTAGCAGAATCCCAAAAGCAACAGTTCTATTCTGTCCTATAGGGTCACTCTAAGTCAGAATCAACTCTTTAGCAGTAAATTTGGTTTAGAGTTTGGGTATGGACAAAATCAAATAATACAGGAAGCATCAAAAGAATATGGAAGGAGTACAGAGGCACTATACCAAAAATAATTGGTCCACGTTTAACAATTTCAAGGGGTAGCTTATGATCAAGAACTACAGGTATTGAAGGAGGAAGTTCAACATGCACTGAGGGCATTAGCCAAAAAGAAGGCTCCGGGAACTGAGAGAACACCAGGTGAAATATTTCAGCAAGCTAATGCAGAGCTGGAAGTGCAATTAATCCATGCCACGAGATCTAGACGACAGCCATCAGGCCAACCAAATGTCGGAGACCCACTCCAAGCAAAGGTGACCCCACAAAAACAGAAATCATTGAACAATATCATCAATATCACATGAAAGTAAAACTTGGCAAAGATCATTTTTAAATGGTTGAAGCAGTACATCAAAAACAGTAAGCTGCCCTAAATTCAAGCCAGATTCAGAAGAGGACCTAGACTGAGGAATGTCATTGTTAATATGAGATAGATCTTGATGGATCACAGAGAATTCCGGAAAGATATTTTACCGTGTTTTATTATGCAAAGCCATTCAACTGTGCAGATTATAACAAACTGTGGATGACGTTGGGACGAATGGAAATTCCAGAACATTTCATTATGCTCACATGGAACCTGTGTGGACCAAGAGGCAGCCATATGAACAGAACAAAGGAATACTGATTGGTTGAAAATCAAGAAAGATGTGAATCAGGGCTGTACATCCTTTCACATTTCTTATTCAATTGGTATCTTCAGCAAGTAATTGGAGAAGCTGGACTATCTGAAGAATACGTTAGCAAGATTGAAGGAAAGCTCATTGACGATTTGGAATATGTAGATGACAAAACCTTGCTTACTGAAAACAAAGAGGAGTTGAATCACTTACTGGTAAAGATCAAAGAATACAGACTTCTGTATAGATTACAGCAAAGTGTAAAGGAAACCATCATCCTCACAACTGGACCAATAGACAACATTATAATAAAAAGATCGAAGCTGTCAAGGATTTCCTTTGATTTGCATCTACAACCAAAGCGCATAGAAGCACCAGTCAAGAAATCAAATGTCACATTGCATTGGGTAAATCTCCTACACAAGGCCCATTTCAAATGACGAGCAGAGATGTCACATTGAGAACAAAGGTGTGCCTGGCCCAAGCCATGCTATTTTCAGTCACTTCATATTCCTGGGAAAGCTGGACAATGACTCAAGCAGAGCAGAGAAGGGCTGATGCGTTCGAAGATGGTCTTGCCAAGAAATATTTAAGTGCTGTGGACAGTCAAGAGAACAAGCAAATCTGTCTCCAAGAAACGACAGCCAGAAAGCGCTTTAGAAGTGAGGATGGCAAATGTTTGTCTCACGGTCTTTGGACCTATTATGAGGACAGAACTGTAAAATAGAGGGTCCGAGTCAAAGAGAAGACCCTCAACAATGGGCCAAACATAACAGCAGTTGTGAGGATGGTGCAGGACCAGGTAGTGTTTCATTGTACACAGAGTCCCTGTGAGTTGTATCCGACTGGAGGGCACCTAACAATGGCAACAGCACCAGCCTCATTCCCACTGTTATAATCCCATTTGTGAATAGGTTGTCTTTGTTCTGTTCATGAGACAGGATTGCTATAGAGCGTGCCTCCTAGCCTCCTAGCATGGACTTCTAGCCTCCTGAACTGTGAGAAAATAAGCTTCTCTGTGTTAAAGCCATCCTCTTGGGGTACTGTTGTTACAGCAATTCTAGATAATTAAGGCAGACACCAACAGAAGGGTACAAGCTGCGTTTTTTCTAGGATGAAAGCAATTGAGGCAGTTTCCTCTCATCTCTCTGGTGACCAGAAGTGGTATTTGCAATATGTTTGACTTCGGAGTCCCAGTCAAGGAACTGAATGCACTTTACCTCTCATGGTGAGCCCAAAGCCATGGTTTTCTAAGCAATAGGCTAAGAGACGCCAGGTCATATAGCTAGCCCTCCTTTGGGAGGTCCTCTGTGCCCTCTGGACTATATGTTAGGCTCTCCCTACGACAAGACATCAACTCAGTACCATCACGTCAATTCCAACGTACACCCACCCTATGGGGCAGGGGAGAACTGCCCCCGATGAGTTGTCGAGGCTATAAATACTTATGGGAGTAGAAAGCCTACTTTTTCTTCCTCAGAGTTGCTGGTAGTTTTGGACCCCTGACCTTGTGGTTAACAGCCCAATGTGTAACCACTATGCCACCATGGCTTCCATCATACCCTGGGTGGTCTTTAATCGTAGAATGATTGGAATGCTTAGTGCCCCTGAGTGGCACCAATGATTAAGAGCTCAGGTTAACAAGTCAAGTCTACCCAAGAGGTGCCTGGGAGCAAAGGCCTCATGATCTACTTCTGAAAAAGCAGCCATTGAAAACCTTACTTATGAAGCACAGTTCTACTCACACATGTGGGATCTCCAGGAGGCAGAGGTATCTTGAGGGCAAGTATTACTGGTTCACCTTTCAACATTCCCCTCTATAAAGACATTTTTATCCCCGATATTTCCTACACTTCCAACATATCATCTGTGCTCAAAATCTATTTTTTGAAAGGAAGCCTAAAAAAAAATAAAAAGAAGAAGAAAGGAAAGGAAGCCTAAGAGTCTCGGGGCTCCACACACCACAGAGCTCAGGCTCAAACTCAGGTCTCTCAGCGCCACCACGCCCATGCCCCTGTGCCCTCAAGGAGAGAAGCCCAGAAGTGGTCCAACAGCAAACACTTGCAAGCAGACACCAGCCAGCCTGGACGTGTAGTGTTTCCTGGTGTGTAGGCACTCCGCGTCTGCCTGTGCATTCACCGACACTGGCATTATGGGAGCCTCAGAGGAGTGCTGGGGACCCTGCCCCACCCACAAGCACCCACAAGCACCCACAGCAGATACAGCTCTACTCTCGTCATGTCCCTCTGATGCCCTGCTTTCTCCTGCATCTGAATAAAATTTTATCTTCCCATATATTTCAAACTAGTTAATGTTATAATAAAGGTTTGTGTGTTAGTCTGGGTACTTTAGAGAAACAAATCCACAGAAACTCATGTATAAAAGACAGTTTTATATAAAGGGTAAGTGCACATCAAGAAAACATCCCAACCCAGTGCTGCCCAAGCCCACAAGTCCAACATTAGCCCATATGTCCATATGTACAACACCAACCCACAAAGTCCTCCTCCATCTCACAAAACACATGCAGTGATGCCAACTGCAGGAAGAAAGCCAAGTCAGTGAACATGTAAGCATCTTAGTGCTGGCAGGAGTTTCCACACGGCTGCTCTAGCACCCAGGGCTGCATCGGGGTAGGTCCATGTGATTTCTCCTCAGGGATGTCTTACAGGAAGTCAACCCTGCAAGTTGAAGCTGGGAACTGGCTAAGGCAGCTGCACCCTGGTGCGACCATCAGAAAGCAAGAGACCCAAGAACAAGAAAGGCGAGGCTCACCGAGCCATTTATCTCTCCGCTCTTCAATTAACCCCACATGTGTTTATCAGTGAGGTTGGCACAATACACTAACCACCCCAGTTTGTAACAAAGCTTTCATAGGGCAAGTGATAAAATCGCCAGGGCTATGCCTTAGCAGCTCAAGGAAGTCTTCCCAAAGGAGCAAAGTTGGATTTTCAATAGATAGGGGAGGAAAAATTGTGTTTGCAACAGTCAGCCCCAAGCAGAGAGGGACAACAGGTGAAAAGCCAGGAAAGGTCAGAAGTGGGAAAGGCCAGGGTTTCCCGACGGGGAACCCGGAGACGTTAGCTGGAGTGAGATTAGCTGCAGTGAGGTCAGTGTCTGCAAGGAAGGGTAGGAAGAACAGAAAGGTAGGCCTTCGGTTCCTGGCCTGGGACAACAACGCAGGCAAATGTTGAAGACCACAGATTTCTAGCAGTTTGCTGACGGTTTAGAAAGACACTGTTCAAATGAAGCCCTGCTTCCTAAATGATCTCACCCATCGCCTAGAGATGATTTGCATGACCTCCAAGCAAAGGCAGAGAGCAACTAAGTGCTGAGATTATTGACGAGATTAATTTCTACGGATGGGGCAAGTTTTCTCCACACACACACCCCCACCCTTTTTTTTTTTTGCACAGAGAGCAGTTCAATAAATAATTAATGCTTGTTAATCTTTTAGCTATTTCTCCCGTTGTAAAAAATTAATTGGTCTTCCATCATCCATGGCATTGTAACCTAGAGGTATTTGGCCCTGGTCCCCTACCCTGCTGAAACATGCTTCTCTTAATCCCTGTTGGTTGTGTTGGTGACAGTTGGCAGTCATGCCCAGCCTCCAGTTCAGAGCAGGAACAGGGAGGCACAGCAGGGCCACAGGGCCCTCTAGGAGAGCTTCACACAAACATGCTTTCTTCCCCTCTACTTGGAGAACTTGCCAATGCAGATCCTTACAACATCTCCTCCGTCATTGCTGAGCGTCCCATATGTTTGGCAAAAGAAGTTGAGCAAGATTAATGATTGGGGGAAGGGTTAGCACCATCTCTCTCCAGGTCTCAGAACGAGGAAGCTAAAGGACTTAGGATCTCCTTCGGATTTTTGTCACGGATCTGTGCCTCAGTTTGCCAGACCAGGGTAATCAGATTCACAGGCGGCAAGGTGGTGAGGATTAGGTAGGGAGGATTCCTCCAGCCTCTATGACTACAATTTTCCCTCCTTGAAATCAGAAATCAATTATGCCACCTCCTCCAGGAAGTTCTCCTATGTTAAACCAGCTTGACTACCCTTCCACTACCCTAATACTGCATTCATGCTCCTCATTGTTCTTTGGTAATTTTACTAATGGCTGAGTTCTGTTGATGACTAGTTTTTTGTTTTGTTTTGTATTTTGGTTTTTTCATATTAGAATTTAAACCCTGTGGAGTAGTGACCAGACCTGCTCTTCAGCAAACATACCAAACATCTGTGTGTCTCTCAAGACCGAAAGAGTAGTTGGGGCATCAACTGGAGAGGCCAGTGAGCAGCTCAGTGGGAGCATTCAAGTCGTCCACACCTACCACTGGCAAGACTTGTTGGTCTGAGGGAAAAGCCTGGAAAGGGGTCATGTTTAAGTCCCAAATATGCTATGTTTAAGCGGTTCCCCTTACGTTTTCTGTGCCTGAATCGCCCAGACTTTAGCTCATGAATGTAAACTATAGAGGAAACAGTAAGTGAATATCAAGGTTTATTGTCCTCATCCTTTGTGTGGTCTCTGGCTCTGCTACCCGCTCTACCGTCATCTCCAGAGACACCATCCTGTACCCAGCATCTCTCCCTTTGGGCTTCAAAAGGGATTTGATGATAGAAGACTATCTCTTGCTCACCCACACCCACCCTCATTCCACAGGTAAGAAAACAGAGGCCCAAAGAGCTGGTGCAACTGAAGTGAGATTACAGGGCTCCTGGGGCAGAGCTTGACAAGACCTCAGATTCCTGACTCCATAACTTCTCCACCATTTCCCAAAAATTGGATACCTTTTTGAAGTAATATAAGTTTTATTGAATACTTTCCGAGTACCAAGTTCTCATCAAAGAACTTCATGTGGAATTAACTGACTCAGCCCTCACACATCTCTTTGTGGTCAGTAGACCTACTATTCCCCTGGTATAGACAAGATAACTGGAGCACTGAGAAGGTGGCACAGCATGTACAAGTGAAATCCATATTCTAAATGATTCCAGAGCGTGGGTTTTTAATACACTATGCTCTTCTACCTATGTGTTCTACTCTTCCATGTTTGACTCTCTCTAGGAAAGAAACAAACAAACAAAATTGCCATATTAGTCAGAAGGTTCACTGAAGAATAAGGCTGGTTCCCTATCCTCAAAAGGTTTGTGATCGTTCTTTCCCTTGTTTCTTCCCTTCACTTGCTTATATGAGAGATAGATAAGGAAATATCTTAAAGATAATGGGAGCTACATTTTTTTCTATGAGTAGGAGGAGTTTAAAATATGAGAAGATCCATAGCAACACCGTTTTTAATAGCCAGGTGAAACCACCAAAGTGTCACGAACAGATTA
The DNA here is from genome assembly GCF_000313985.2 of Echinops telfairi. Taxonomy (NCBI): domain Eukaryota; kingdom Metazoa; phylum Chordata; class Mammalia; order Afrosoricida; family Tenrecidae; genus Echinops; species Echinops telfairi. Next base: position 118,253 of record NW_022111365.1, on the reverse strand, counting down.
ACTGTCATCTATCCATCTATTCAATGGAATCGTATCAGCCGTACAAATGAATGAATATATGCTACAACGTGGATCAACCTCAAAAACATGCTGAAAGAAAAAAGTCACACAAAATACCACATATTGATACAAAATGTCCAGAGTCAGTACATCCATTGAGAGAGAATCAGGTATTATTCTGGCTCATAGTCAGCATTATGAGATCAGCAATATCGTGTATTCTAAAAGAAGATGAGTGCTTTCCGTGCGCTGGGAGGAGAGAGGACTGGGGAGGGACTGCTTACTGGGAAGGAGTTTCCTTTGGGAATGGTAAAAAGCCTTTTGAGGTGCGATTGCACATTATCAAATTACTAAATGTCATTGAATTGTTCACTTTAATCTGGTTAGATCTAGGTGATGTCAATTTCACCTCTACTAAACATATAATTAGGATGATACTTGTGGTATTAGATTGAAGTCAAAAGACGCAGTGTGGACTCAGAAGTATCACTACATGGCGATCTTGATCAGGGTGACTACGGGTATGGTGCAACCCAACCCAAACTTGCTGCCACGGAGTCAAGGCTGACTCAGAGTGACCTTCTGTAGGCTTCTGAAATTGTGACGGGAGTAGAAAGCCCAGCCTTTCTCCTGAGGAGCTGCTGCTGGTTTTGAACTGCCAACCATGCAGATTGCAGCCCGACTTGTAACTGCTACGCCACCAGAAATAATTCTTCTTTGGAGGATTACATTCATTCCAGCAGTATTGGAGGTATAGACTCAGGGACAATTTAGCTTATGTATCTATAAACAGTGGTAGATCAGTGGTAAAATCCATGTGAACCTGGGATTCTATTCCAATCCAACGCCACTCAAAGGCAGCCACCACCCATCTGTCAGTGGAGGCATGAGTGTTACCATGATGCTAAACAAGTTTTAGCCAAGTCTCCAGACTAAGGCAAACTAGGAAGAAAGGCCTCATGATTTCTTTCTCAAAATCACCCAATGAACACCCTATGGATCACAACAACCTAATCCTAACACAGAGAATCCCCATGAGCAGGGGCTGACTGGAAATACCAGGTATTCTAAGATATACTTGGCCAATGGGATTTTTAAAAATCCTTCTAATCACCAGACCAAATATAGGACAAACATCAGTAGCAGCACCAACATCTCTTCTCAACTTGGGCATCACCCTCCAAGTTTACCTACCACTTCATTGTAGTTGTGACTGTGTGCTAGCCACTGGAAATTGTTCAGAGTCTTTGCATTTGACCTGCTGATTCCGAAGCTCATGTGAGCATTAGAATCACCTGGGAAGCTTATTAAGATTAAAATATCTTGGGTGCTTTCCACTCCAGTCCCACTAAATCATAATCTTGAGGGTTGAGGTTGGAATGTTGTACTTTCAACAAGCTCTCAGTTAGTTCTTGTTCAGTCAGTATGGGCTGTGGAGTAGGAGAATTCTGTTTGCTCTGTGGTTTGGGGAAGACCATTCAGCCTATGTGAATCTTCATTCCTCATCATTAAATTGGAGATGATAGATCTGCTCTGCTTACCCCAGAAGGTTTCAGTGAATGAGGCAGCATACGAAGGGTTTTGTCAACTCTAAACAACTACTGAAACAGAGTAAACTATTGCTAGTATCATAGCTTGGCATGGGAATCCTCTTCTGTTTCTGACCTCTAGCCCTTGAAGGCTGTCCACTTCTGCAGAGCACATTCAATACCAATGAGTCTATCTCCCACTCATAGGGACCTTATATACAGAATGCTCAGTGATTCAGGGGTGGTCTCTCTTCGGTGTGGTATCTGCTCACACTATCATCAACCATGAAAAGGCATCTAAGACTCATCATGGCCCCTGGCCAGGTGCACTCAAATTATATTCCACTTATGATACCACACATAGGTGAAAAACCTTGGTCATATTTTAGGTATTTTCCTCTTGCCCAAAACTACAGAGCCACCCAAACTATAATAAGGATGTCCCCCGTGGTAAATTGTGTTTTTATCACACTCTTGTTATGGTTGGTGTTGTTGCTACTGCTAAAATCTTGTTTGTCTGGCCTATGGCCTCTCTTTTCCATAAGACTTCTTTCTTTCATTCCGTTACAAATAATATGTTCATGGCCCTGCTCGATTGATACTCACCTTCATGAAAAGATCACTGAAGATAAGAGTACTTCAGCCAAGTGTGGTGAAGAAAGCAGATGGTGCCCGGATATCAATAAGAATAGTGTCTAGGGTCTTAAAGGCTGGTATTCAAACACACAGCCATCTTAGTGAGGAGTCAATTAAGTCCACATGAAAGAAGCACACCAGCCTGTGTGATCCAAAGATGACAATAATAAAATCCAAATATGATAGAGGGAAAAGGATCAGAGCTGAAATTGCGAGTGCCCAATTTGTAGAAGGCTGTGGGGGACAGTGAGAGCCCAAAATCCATCTGCAGCGTATCCAGTGAAATTTAGCCTCCAGCAGATCCTTCTAGCCACAAGCAAGGGACTCAAACAGCTTTACTATCAGATAGTAAACTTGATTACTGTGGACCGAACATGGTATCATTTGACATTTGGTCAGTTGACCTCCCTCTGAATTAGACCTAGGCTCAAAGATTTCTTGCTTGTTCCATGACAAAAATGTCTTCCCTGGCTTTTTAAATATTGATGGTGGTATTTTCTTTCTTATTCTTTATTTGTATTTTTATTTTGATATTATTATTATTTTATTCTTGGCATTTTATCTTGGTTTTGTTTTTTATTGTTACTGCTGGGTTTCCCGGTTTGTGAAGCACAGGAGGAGTAGATGCATAGAGATAATAACTGATGTCATGGTTTCATCGTGAATCTGGGGTGGGGGGGAGCTAGGAAGGGTGAGGGGATTTGGGGAGCAAACAAGGAATCCAGGAGTGGGGAGCAAGCATTGGAACTGATTGTGGTTATATATATACACCACTCATTTAAAAAAACTATTTAACCATGGAGATGCATGATTTGTAAGGACTGTATCAAGAAAACCACTAAAAAAAAAAAAAGAATGTTGATATGTTGTGATAAATGTAGCCAATGTCATTGAACAATATGTAGAGAAACTGTTTGATGGGAACCTAATTCTCTAATTGTTTAATGGGAACACAACAACATATATTGAGAAAAATGAAATAACTTTTTCAGAGCCCAAGACTGCTAAATACGTCAGTAGTCCAGCCACAGCCCTCCGGGTGCTGACTCAGCGAAAACCCATCTCAAGAGAGAACTGAAACTCAGGGACTGAAAGACAGCAGAAAGCCAATGTTCACCCTCTTCTCTTTCCTGCCCCTCTCCCTTCTCCCAAAGGAGCTCGTGGATGGTGAAACACCTTCATGGACAAAAACAGCCACAGGGCACCAGCTTCATGGGAAGGTATCCAAAATCATTAGGTCATGAACAGTTTCTTTCCCCAACTACATGCAGGCTCTTCTCCAGCAACTATCCCAAATCACTCTTTATAAGCAAATGGGGCCGAGGAAGAGGAGGAGGAAGGTGTTTGCAGCCAGAGTGGTACACAATCCCCTATTCATCAGCTTTGGCCTGGATCATTTCACATTACAAAGGGGTATTTCCTAGCCCAGAGGCACTGCACTTTGCTTTTGTCTTCCCCCCCTCATCATCCCCTTTGACTTATTGAGAGGGACTTTGGGACATGAGATTTGCTAGCTTTGCATTTTTATCATATTTCATAAAACCTGGAATATAGTAGCATAAGGTGCCTCTGTGGAACCAACTGGTCATCCTCAACTACTAACCGAAAAGTTGGTGCCTCAAATCCACCTAGTGCCTCCATGGGAAAAACCTCGTAAACTTACAGAACAATTATTGCCAAGAAAACCCTATGTAACATAGGGGGTTACCATGAGTCAGCACCAACTCAACAACCATCGGTTTAGATATTTTTGGTTTTGTCTATAGTAAATCCCCTAAAGTTAGAAATGAACCAACGGAGACAGGGTTATTTGGCTGAGAGAATATTGTAGGGGGATGAGCCTCTGCCTGGAACCTGTCATCCCTGAACTGCTTTGAAACAGCAAGTCACTCACCAACCCCATCAAGTTACAAAATTCAATGAGTCTTTGAAAAGGCCACTCTAGGTCTGACCTGGCTGAACACCATGCATCTTAATTTTAGTAGAACCAAAATTGTTTCTTAGGAAACAATTTGTACTCATAGAGGAGCCATAAGGAATGGAAGAGGGGTGGGTGTAGGTGGGGGCAGCAGCAGAGACAGGGAATTAGAGATTTTCTGCAGATGCAATGAGAAACAAACAGTGCAGATATTGTTCAGTCAAACCAGGAGCCAGTATAAATGGCCTAGAGTTAACAAATCAGAAAATGGGGGGAAAGAGAGGCACCTCAAAAATGAAGGTACTACCTACTCCCCTGAAACAGGGAAGATCATTAGCAATGGTTCTGTGAGGTCCCTGTGGGTTAAGAGCAACCTGGATATGGGATAATTGCCCTGAGATAGCATAATAGAGGAGCCTCATTTCTGTCTCTACCCATATGAGATTGCCAGGTCTCCACAAATTCAGCTTGCTGTATTTCATAATAGATTCTTAAAAATACTTTTATAAATATATATTACTTGATCGTTTTTAAAGCTCTGAGAGGCAGGGCTGTGATGACAGACTACTTACCTATGTGGACTATAGCTTTAATCATCTACCAACCCACGGCCAATTCCTTCTGGGGATAATGCTTGTGACAATGGGAAATTCCCAAGCCTCACTCATTCCAGTCTCTGCAAAGATATTAATATTGATGTTTACTCTGATATGATATAGATATCATTAGTAAGTTTCCTGGTTTCAACACTCAAGCAAGAATAGGGAAAGTCCCAGGCACAGAACAAAGCTTAATTGCTTTACCATTCACTCTCATAATGCTCTTCAAATACCCCTTAGTATCTACACCAGAGAACCTGGACTTTGTTCCCAGACACCCCCAGAGAACATACACACTTAATGGGAGGATCAGGCTGCTGAGGAAACTGAAGTCCTGCAGCACTAGAACCCAGCACTCCCTAATATTTTAGTATGCAAAAACATTATCCTATATAATAAGAATACAATCATCAAAATCAGGACATTAGCTCATATCCATACTACTTTCATCTAAGCCCAACACCCATTCAAATTTTGCTAATTGTCCCAATTATGTCCAGGATGACACATTATAATTAGTTGTTATGTTTCCTGGCAGGAGCCCTAATGGTCCAATGGCTAAGCACTTTACTAACTGATAATATGGAAGATGAACAATTGGAATATTGAGAGCACACAACAATCCTGACACTCATTCAAGTTTTTCTACATGTTCCAAGAATGTCCAAGATTACACATTACATTTAGTTGTTGTGTATCTTTAAAACTCATTGCTATGTAATTGATTCTGACTCATAGCAACTGTATAAGTATATATCTTTCTCCTGAGGATCAACTGGTAGTTTTGAACCTACTGACCTCTCATTTATATCTCCTTAGGCTTCTTCATTCTGGAATATTTGGCATTCTCTCTCTTTGGCTTTTATGACCCCGACACATTTGAAAATACGTACATGGCATTTCATATAGAGGATATTCCTTCAGTGGGCTTGCATCTATTGAATGGTACATGATTTCAATTCGCCTTAGAATAAGTGACAGTGATTTTGATCGCCTGATTAAAGTGGTTGTCTATTTAACTTCCCCACTACATCAGTTGCTATTTTCCCCTTTCTAGCTATGAGACGATGAAGAGATCTCAATCTTCCCTAAACCTTCAGTTTCAACATTGAATGAGTTTCTTTGCTGTCAACTTTAACAATTCTGATTTCATTATTTCTTCTAAATATGCAAGAGGGTTTCAAAAAGTGTGTAGAAGCTGGTATTGGAAGAGGATGGAATCCTGCACAAACTTTTGAAGTTCTGTCTAATTAGCATTCAGTACTAAAGAAAACTTCTCATTTATTTATTCTTCTTATTTACTTATTCACTTAGATATTTATATCATTATAGACTTACAGGTTCTCTTTTATTCAATGGGATATGATTCATTATTACAAGTACTTCTTTTCATGCTCCACTTACATTAGATCTGGCCCCGTGGAGACCCCTTTAGACTGGCTTCTGTGTCCTTTTGATATGGTCTCATTTTCTGGGTACTTCCTTGCTTTTCAACACAACAACATATCCCAGGGGCATTGCGTACTCTCCCTGCCCCATCCATGGAGTCAATCATATCTTCCAGGAGCCCTGGTTCAGTTAGGTAGTCTAACTTAGGGGCATGCTCAGAGGTCCAAGCTACCGGCCCTTGAAGGAGTGGTACACTGCGCATGCTCAGAGGCTCAGGTTTCCGGCCAGGAAGGGGAGGTACACCTGGGTGGGTGCTGCACCTGGATTGGCCCACTTAGGCCTGGTGAATTCAATTCAGCCAATGGGGTCAACCAGGGTTGTCCACCACGCCTCCCCGTGGCATAATTGAAAAGGCAGGAGCCCAGAGCCAACTCGTGACTTTCTGAGCAGCTTCTAGGGAGGCTGCACAGGCTGAGGAGCCCTGAGGGTGCCTGTGTAAACCTGAAACTTATTCTGACTCTCATAAAACTCACTTGGATCACACACCAGGCTTCAGTGTGAACTCTTTCTCATGCGGAGCCAAGGACTGAGGTATATCTCTCCCCAGAGAGATCTAGCAGTTCTTTTTAGAGGATAATGATATTGAGAAACCAAGATCTCAACACTAAGCATACTTCCTGCTATTCACTGCTCCTAAGTCCTCTCAGTGAAGATTGGTAGGGTGTACGTATACGCACACACACACACACACACACACACACACATTTTATCATGACAAAAAGCAAGTACATGTCTGCCTGGAGACAAGGTAGGGGACAGAGATGGGAAAGGAATTATAAATGGATTCTAGCTTCCATTGCAAAGTGCAGGTCAAAACATTTCCCAATGACCTTGAGTGCTGGCCTTAAGGCAGCATGGCATCCCTCAGGGCCCCACCCTCTAATGTAGAGGCCCCATTGAAAAAACTGAGCCCTGCCTCAAAGTTGCCTCGACCCTTGGACTGAGAACTGGGATATTCTGATGGGAGCGGAAGCAGAAGGGGTCCTCTAGGGCTGTGGAAGCGACAGTCATTGACCTTTGTGAGAATCTGGCTTAGTGGGTGTCCAATGAAAAGGGACCCAGAATACTTACCTGACGGGTGATACCATGATCACGAAGGTGGTTTACCCAGGGCAAGGCTTATCCATTGCACTCCGGATGTGCTGACCCCTGCAATTTCCCCAAATGTGGGAACTCAACTGCATAAGTTGTGGTAGTGGGGGCCTGTGTTCGCGCCCTCCCCTTTAAAAAAAGAAAGAAAGAAAAGGGATCAAGAATCACCATATATTTAGTAACTGTCTGTTCCCCTTGCATGAATATGACAAGTTTTGATCTGGACAGGGATCTTACACTTGTAGGAATTAATACAGGAAGTTTCCCCTGGCACCAATCTCCATGCTCCGTGTCAACAGAGCCCAGACGCTTGGGAGCGCAATCTGCGCAGGGCAGTGACTCATGGGTTTCAGCTCAGAGGTGGGCTGTCCTCAAGTAGATTGCTCATTTCGAAGTTGTCTTGAGCTCTGTGTCATCGGCAAAACGGTTGATGTTATCAATGCAGTCGCCTTTCACCCCCGGGGGATGATTGACAGTGTTCCTCTTTTTTGTTTCCTGGGGGTTTTGTTTTTCTGCCTTTTGTTTGTTTGTTTTTGGTTTTGTTGGTGGGGGTCTTGTGGATTTTTGTTTTTGTCATCATATAACCACCAAAGCAAACCAGAGTCATTCATGCGTGGGAAAGCAGATGGATTCTGGGCTCCCACTTAACTGTAGCCGCAATCCAACAACAGTTAGTTCTGACAACATGGCCCTGTTTGATACTTGCCTGTATGAAATGATCAGTGCCGAAAAGGGGGCTTCAGCAAAGTGTGGTAAAGAACGCAGGTGGGGCTTGGCTATCAATTAGAATAGTGGCTGGCATCTTAAAGGCTTGTATTCAAACACACAGCCATCTAAGTGAGGAGTCAACTAAGTCCACATGAAAGAAGCACACCAGCCTGTGTAAAGATGACAATAATCAAATCCAAATATGATGAAGGAAAAAGTATCAAAGTTTTAATTTTGAACATCCAGTTTGTAGGAGGCCATGGTGGAAATTGGGAGACCAAAATCTATCTGCAGAGTATCTAGTCAGGCTCAGCTGCTGGCAGATCCCCTCTAGCCACAAGCAAAGCACTCAAATAGCTTCACTCTCAGATAGAGATCATTGCAAATTTGATTATAGTGAGTCAAACATGAATTGATACTTAGTCAGTTGACCTCCCGCTTGACCGAACTTGAATTTCTTCTAGGCTTAAAATTGTCTTGCTTGTTCCAATGACAGATATTTCTTCCCTTTTTATATATTGATTATGGTGTTTTCTTTCTTACTCTTTATTTGTATTTTTCTCTTTATGTTATTATTATTTTCTTCTTGCCATTTGATTGTGTTTTGATTTTTTATGGTTTCTGTTGGGTTTCCTAGTTTGTAAAGCACAGAAGGAGTAGGTACATAGAGACCATAACTGATGCTATGATTTATCAGGGATATGGAGAAGAGGGTGAGGGGATGTGAGGAGCAAACAATGAATGCAGAAGGAAGCATTAGAACTGATTGTGATGATGCATATGATGATGTATATTCAACTCATTTTAAAAGCTATTTAACCATGGGAGTATATTATATGTAAGTACTATATCAAGAAAACTACTACTAAGAAAAAGAAATCAAACTTGACCAATACAGTAGTACCATGCGTGAAGGAGAAACAGTTGTTGCTTAGGGTGCATGGAGTATATATCGATGGTGGTGAAGTAATTTGGAAAATAATATCAATAATGGTTGTACAACACAAAGAGTATAATCAATGGCACCGAATTATACGAGAAGAAGTTGCAGAATTTGAGAATGTTTTATTGTGCATATTTTTGCCATAGTTAGAAAAAATATTATTACATGAGTAACAGTGAATTCAAGGAAGAAGAAAATGTTCTAGAGTTGAATATGGTGATATTTATACAACTCTTGATATGATTGGATTATTGAATTGTATGACAGGTAAATGAAGTACTAATAAAACTGTTAAAAACAAATTTCCAATGAATCAACTTTTTCTTCCTAAGAAATTCTTGTAAGTAAACCTTGCTCTCTCTTATGACAATGTTAATTCATCCTGATTTAATTTGCCAGCAGAGGACTTCGGAGAACATCTCATTTGACCTTGTGAAGTCTTATTTTACAGAGGCGAAGTTGAGGTTCAAGTGACCAGTATTATACAACTTGGAGACAATATCGCTTGAATCTCAACACAGACTTGACTGGATAGCCCAGGCTTTCCCTTCTACCATTGACTCCTTGTTTCTAATGCTGAGGATACGCTCAAGCCTAACCCAACTGCCCACCTGACTCCAGGAAGGCACTGGCAAACCACCCCGACCATAGTGAGGGGCTAACACTTTCTTGGGCCTCACCCCCTCCTCACCCTATGGAGCAGTATAGTCATAAAAATACTTGCTCCCGGATCATCAAGGATGGAGCAGCAACCGCCCCATAGGCTTTCCCAGGAGCAGCAAGAAACAAAAGTTTTCAGAGACTAAACCAAAGACTTTACACTGGGAGAGGCATACTTTCTGGCCTTCCCCCTCCTGTATTTTCTTTTCTACATCCCTAAGCAATTACTGGACTCCTTCTTCTCCCAACCTCACCGTTTCCTAACAAGGGAATTTGGTCCTTGACAACAAAGAGAAATAGTGTTGGTGTTGGTTCATGTGATGAAAGAAAAGCTGAGAGAGAACACAAGTTCGACCAAGCACAAAAGTAAAATGTAAAGAACAAAGTCTTGGTGAGACATGAAGATATACTCAAGCGTGATATGATCATGGAAATGAGTAATGGGATGGAAACCATGATCTATATAACACTAGAGAGCAGTGGGAGTTCAGTGGCAGAATTCTTGCCTTCCAGAAGGGTGACCTGAGCTTCATTCCCGGTCAGTGCGGTCACCAGCCCTGTCAGTGGAAGCTTGACTGGTGCTCAGACACTGCATAGGTTTCTGTGGAACTTCCAGACGAAGGCACACTAGGGAGAAAAAATCCAAAAACATCCCATGAACCCTCTATGGATCACCATAGTCTAATCCACATGGATCATGTGCAGTATCAGGTAGCGTTTTCTTCTGTTGTGCATGAAGCTGCCATGAGTTGGAGGCCAACTTGATGGCAGTTAATGACAACAACAAGTATATAAATGTAAAAAACTATTTTAAAGAGTTGACAGTTAATTTTAGGTAACAGTGGTGAGGAGAAAAGAAGTGGAAATGGATCTTAGCAACAGACACCCTGAAATCTTGGTTTATTTTAGAATGCAGCACATCTTATAAAACTCCACTTTCTCATGATGATTGACTGAAGATGGTTTTAAAAAAACGGTTTTTAAGCTCTCAAGTGCACTTACAAAATGACGGTCACCTAAAGATGACAGTCGACAGTACTACCTAAAACAAGGGGCAGGGCTTTCATACAAACACAGTGAAGTTTATTTTTAGATCATGAAGGAAATGAAAGATGCAGTTATTATAGCACTTTACATTTATAAAGCATTTAACAAAAAAATCAAAACTGTTATGGCCATCATTTAGAGAAATGAATAGTGCAGACTCTACAGTTAATCTTCCTAGTCTGAACAAAGACCCACCATGGCCTCATATAATCTTTTAAAAAATGATTGTCTTCCCTGATTCTCAGGTTCCTGTTCTATGTGGTGGTGATACTTACGATACACACCACAAAAGGCCATTGAAGGACTGCATGAGACGCCCATTAATGGATTCTTTTGTTCACTCATCCATTCACTAGGTGGTTTTGAGCATCTACTCTAGGCCAGACACTGTTCTGAGCACAGTAAACAATTGAAGCCCAAAGTAACTGTAATTAGGTTAAAATGGAATACTTTATCATTTGGTCTCCCTTTTGACCCACTTTAAAGTTGTTTCTCAGTTTTTAATTTTTTAATTTTTCAGCTTTCTCTTTGCTTGATGTTTTCCTATGTTTTGTCTAGTAGTTGATGTTCGGTTTTCTTTTGCTTGTTTGCATGCTTAGTATGATTTTGTATCATTGTGTTTTGCTTTATATTATTTTTCTGTATCTGAAACCCAAGATAGGTAGCTCTATAGAGAGAGTAACTGGATAGGGCATGGCAGGGGGATGATGGGGGGAAATGGGGAGCTAACACTAATGAGTATGAGAAGAAAATGTTCTGAAATTGATTGTGGAGGTTGCACAAATTTTAATGTGATTGCATGATTAAATTGTTTGATGTGTGAAGTATATGCCAATAAAACTCTTTTATAATGAAAACAAAGCTATCTCTTATGAAGCTTTCTTTATTTAGGAGGAGATATAAAATTGATGCAATAAATGTATAAATAGCTGCTGTGGAGTCACCTTGGACTCATGGTGACCTAATGGACAAGAGGACAATGCACTGCCTGGTCGGCATCATCCTCACACTCCCCGTCATGTGTGAGACCATTCTTGCAGCCACTGTGCTGCACATACGCTTCCTCGCCCTGGATGGCCCTTTGCCGCACCAAGCAATTGTTCCCTCTTGATGGCTTGTCCAAAGCAAGCAAGTCAGACAAGGTTCTAGTGTGAGCCATACGGTTTTTGTAAACTAATTTTCAGAAGTAGATTGCTAGGCTTTGCTGTGGTAGCTCATTGGTCTGCTTAACCATAAGACAAGCAATTCGAAACAACCAGCTGCTCCACAGGAGAAAAATGAAACTTTCTACTCCCATAAACAGGTAGTCTCAGAAACCCCAAGAGGCCGTTCCACTTTATCCTATGGGACCACTATGGGTCGGAATTGAGTCAACAGCAGTAAATATGCCTTGCTCCAGGACTCTAAGCCTGTCCACCGTGGGTGACGCTGAGGGTATTTGAACTATGGATGGCCTAGATCCCCAGCCTACCAGCCGCATACAAACCACTATAGTACAACAAACTGACAGATGGGTGGTGGGCATACTAAACATGCATACTGCCTGCTGTCAGTTGAGTCTGTCGGCACTCAGAGAGGCCCGTGCAGGCAGGGTAACAGTGCTCCTTTGGGTTTTTGAGGTTGGGACCCTTCAGAAGCACATCACTGGGCCTACCTTCTGAGGTACCACTGGATGAATTCAGATTAGCATCCTTTAGGCTAGTTGCTGACATTGAATGGTTTGTGCCACCCAACGATGATTAAAAACTATAGGAAAACGAAGTTGAAAGAGGAAGTTGGACCACAGTGCCCCCACCCTGTGAGCTCAGAAAATATTAGCTGCTAGTACCCCAGTCTGGTAGCAGTTCTGGAAGGTAGGCAGACGTATAGCTCACATTTTACTTGTGTAGCCTACGGTTAAGAGAGGTTAATGCTCAGGACCACACAGCTGACAAAGCCCAAGCCACGATTCAGAATCTCCCTCTGACCTCTACTACAGTGCCCTCTGGTTGCCTCTTCTGCTGTCTGTATGGCGAGAAGAGAAGAAGGTAATGGTATAGGAGTGGTCAGCACAGTGAAGCGGTCCTGTCCCCTCCCCTTGCCCGCCCAGCTAACCTGCCAGGACCTGTTGAGCAGGAAACACTGGGCAGCTGACAGCAGGGGCTGGCTGAGGCAAGGAGGCAGCAAGGGCCACTGTGCAGGAAGCCTCCTCCGGGAGCAGTCTACTGGAGCACATCCTCACAGTAAGGGTTGGTTCCCACAGCGTGGAGGCTGTCAGCACGCCAAGAGAGAAACTCCACTCTGGTTTGTTGACTTTCCCTTCTGTGGACTCTTCCAGACCTTGGTTGGGAGACAATGAACAGAGGACAGCTCTGACTTTAGCCATCACCACTGGCTCCGCGCCCGCCGTCGTCAGGCCGGGCACAAGTGGTCGGTGATGACCATCACCTGGAGATTGTGGCTCGGTCTCTAACAGCCATGCCCGCCCACCAGCTTGTCTGGAAACAGCTTCCTGCACACAGTTAAACAGGGCACTAACTGGGCTAGGGTTCTATCTCACTTACAAGTGGAGCGAGACCCCAGTCTCCATGTTGAACACAGCCGTGTGGGTGCCCCATATTCTCCACAGCAGGGGCATCTGACTGTCACATAGGCCAGGCCCTGCCCCCTCATCCTTGGAGCTCATCTTAGCACTGGGAGTAAGCAATGAAGTTCTCCTTGATGTAATCGTCCCGTTTCCTGGTCCCTTTCTCGGGCCGCCTGACCCTCATCTTGTTTCATGTTTCTGGGCACAGGTGCTCGGTATTTTTCTTCCTGCTTTAACAACTGCCTGTTGCTCTCAGCCTTCTCTCTCATTCATTCTGCAAACCTTTAAGCACTTCCGTGAGGTGTCAAGCTTGTCACCGGTGTCTAAAATTCTACTGCATCTTGGCCAGCTTCTGGATGCCTACTTACCTTTTCAGATCCTGGAATAACATTGCCTATGCTGGCAGCTGTAGGGGTATTGAACTACTAATTCCAAGGTCAGCAGTTCAAATGAACCAGTCACTCCATGGAAGAAAGATGAGGCTTTCTGCTGCCTTAATGATTAGCAGCCTCAGAAACCCGAAGGAGCAGCTCAACTTGGTCCTGTGGGGTCACTGTGATGTGGGACCTATGCCAGGGAATACTCCCTCAGTCTCATATTGCTTTGCCAATGTGACAGCAGTAAAGGTGTAGCAGTAGAGTTGGATGTACTTCCCAGGCACCAGAATGCCCAGTACCTACAGGACCTACCTATCTACTGTCCTCATGCTAGCAAACCCACTCTAGGAGCAGTCTCGTTCCACTCCAAGTCTGCTTTACATCAAGGGCACTGACTGCTCCCTACCAGACCAGAGTACCTATTTTAGAATATGTATTAAAGTCTGGACTTTCTAGTTCTTAGATGGCAATATAGAGATGGAGTAACATCTTTGGTTTGGCAAATGTCTTTTTGTGATCTTTATTATCCCACACAAGCAATAAAATGTGTACAAAGTAAAATATGATAGTTTCCACAGCTTTTTGTCCTTAATATCTAGCCTGAAATATCTACTTTTAACATTTCAATGTATATCCATCAATCATTTCTTACACACACATACCCTGTGTCTTAATGTTTAACATTTTTCCATATCAGAATCTAGAAATATAACTCATTGTTTTTAGTGGCTGTTATAGTATCAATTGCATAAATGCCATGTAATGTGTTTAATAGCTTCCCTGTTGATGTACATTTAAGAAAGTTCCAATTATTCACAGCTATGAGAAATACTATAATAACCATACTGTGCAAATATCTTTTTATGCTTGTGTTTTTCATGGATTAGTTTCCCGGAATTCTCAATATTCCATTTTCATGTGCTTCGTTTGAAGAAGAGTATATTTTAAGAATATTTGAAGAAGACTATCAGTATCTACTGATTGGCTCTTTGTATTTCTTCTGTGGATGTCTTGCCTACACTCCGATGCCTGTGGGAGAATAGATTCTTCCTGTCTTCTGCTCCGACAACCCTTCTGTCTGAGCCCACCAGTAACTCTGACCTTCCATTGGGATAAGTTCAGAAAAGAATCTGTGCTTCTCATGTCTAGTTTGGCTTTAACAAAGCTGTGATAAAAAGGAAGTTTTCTCTCAAAAAGTTCCCCAACCAGAGGTGGAAAGACCTATCTCCTCCTACCTGCCCACACTCCCCTTCAGAGCTCTGCATCTCCGACATGAACGAGGACTACCTTTCTGATGGATAACCAATCATTGCGGCAGCAGAATCTATGATGCCCCGTGAGGGACGTTGTCATATCGGGACGGTGTCCCACATGAAGGATGAGGTCTCAGTGGGGTCTGTGGGAGAGCATGACAAGCAAGTGTAGTGATGCTAGAATGAGCAATAAGGAAGTCTTGCCCCCACTCCACAGGACACTAGAAAGTCCTGACTGAGCCCCCATTTCTTCTTTCCCTACTCCACAGAGAATAACTTACGGTGATGAGTGAGCTAAAAAAATATCAGTCCTAATTCTCTGAAATCCTTTAGGAAAGTGTGAGCTTGATCTCAGGACAAGGGGCAATACCCCACTGAGCAGGCAGCAGCCCTTCCCCTGCAGCATGCCGATAATTTCCTTTGGCTCTTGGTGAAGAGCAGTGTTCATCCCACTGTCTCTTCCCTCCTCCCCACCAGAGAGCAGGAGAGGACAGCATTGCCTCCTGCAGTCAGAAGGGCTCTATGGCTCTTTATTATTACAGGAAAATGTATAGTATTTTTAATAATTTTATATTTAATATTAATTATCTTGAAAGATGCTATTATATTTATTTTGCCAACAAGTTATATTATTACAGAACAAAATGCCCATCAATCTGTCAGCAGAACTGTGAACTCGGGGGTGTTCCCGTGTCAGCATGAGCAAATTTAGGATTGAATGTCTACACAACTGACACTTCACATTCAGGGCTAACACCTGGATCCACCTATCAAAAAGTCACTCTAGATTTACAGACTATTTACGGAAAGCGAGCAATTATATATACTGATAAACTGCTATGTGCCATTTTCAGCATGACCCATATTAAGTCATCATTTTGCCATTAACAAATAAGAAAAAATGAACTTCAAAGACATGAAGCAACTTGTTGATGTCATATGTGTGCTAAGTAGGAAATGGCAGATTGAACCCAGGTCTCCAAATTCCAAGTCCAGAACTTTTCCCATTACAACAGGTTGTTTATCATTTTATTACCTACCTTTTTGACCAAACTAGATAATTTTACTTTCTCTATATCTCTGTTCCCATAAAGAAGCATCACTAGTTAGTTGGAAATGAAGACGGACTCAGAGGAAAGAGAAGAATTCAGTTCACAGGCTGAAGAATTACTGCACACACCACATTGACACTAGCAGACGTTTAGGGTAGAAGACAGAAGGGAAACAGGAAACACATCCACTCCCATGCAGCATCCTTGTCTGGGTTGTCTCTATAATCAGCAACATCCTGGAGAGCTTAGCTAGGTAGGGAAGCAGCCAACTTCAACTCAGAGACAAGTTCAAAACCAACCAGGCTGGAGTTGGAGATAAACAAAGTGACTCCATTACCAAGGAATGAGCCACAGGACTACAACAGCAATCCTTCAAACTCGAGGTTCAGTTGCTAGCCGAGAGCTCCACTGATGGGTAGGAGGCAGTGAAGGACTGGTAAATGGCTAACAACCAACGCTCAAGGGAAAATCAGGGTCTGGTGTTGCTGCATGTGATTTATTTCTGTGATGGCGATAATCCTGTGGTCATTGTTAGGCTACAACGTGTGCCAGTGAATGTGAAAATGGGGAGCAATTTGAGAACATGAATTCAACTCTCAGCTCAGGCAAGCTGTGTGAGTTGGTTGCAGCACATCACACAGACTTGGGAATCATTCAAAAGTTGGGTTGGGGTGAGGATGGGGGGTGGGGGTGGGGCTGGACCAGAGAATGAGCACCATGGAGAGGAGGAGCTAACACCTTGCGTCCTCCTCTCATCAGCCGTTTGTCATACACAACAAGATCACATGGACCTACAGGGAACAATATTTAAAGTGCAGAAGTAAGGAGCAAGGGAGCTAGTTGAGCACATTCTCTGTTGTGTGGAGGTCCTTTAAGGAGAGTGAGCTGTTTCTTCTAATGTCTTTCCTTGCCCTCCAAGCCCAGATCTGAGCTAGCAGATGCCACTTCTTAGCGCTGACTCTATTCCCAGAAGAACATTCACTTGTTGCCAGATGCCATCAAGCCAATTGTGATCACAGAAGGAACTGTTGCCTCCGTCTGCACCATCCTCACAATTGAGCCCATTGTAGCAGCCACTCCATCAATTCACTTAGAGTGCTAGTTTACCTCTGTATAATCTCAGCATAGGAATCTTGCTCATATCAAAAACTAATCATTGACAGCTGTATAGATCCAAAATTGCCTCCACATTGAGATTAGTAAAGACAAAGGTACAAATGAACTTAAAATAACAAACTTAAGTTTGTTATGTGTTAGCTACATGTAACTAACTCCATATAATTTCAAAGCATGTAATTACTGGAAAGGACAAACAAGACAATTACAGTCTATACTGTGAAAGATCACTGATCTAAGGAAGTGCTTGTCTTATGAACAGAGACACCCTTTATTGTTCCTGTTTTCTCTTGCAAAAATAACCTGAAGATCAAGTCTATCATGATCATTTAAGCATTTCTAACTAACAATAGACTGAGAACCTTACCTCATATTTTTTACAATTGCCCACGGGAATAGAGCTTAAATTCTGAGCACTAGGTTTACAGTCAGAGTCATAAATACATTTTGAGACTCTATATCGATTCTGCCTACATTGAATTCTTTCTGCTCATTAACCAGTGTGTTGAAAGCTTTTCCCTCAGATAGAGTGTGTTAGAAACTGGATTTTTACCACTCTACTAGCTGGCCCAGGGAGGGGCAGTATTGCCTGGGGGACTTGCCTGGGTATGCCCTTGATGGCAGTTGGGGTCACATAGTCATGAATTATACATCCCCTAACTGCCTTGGTTGGAGGACCTTGAACCCTTCTTGTAAGCTTTTCTAATTCTTCAGGAGTGTGTGTGCCCCGATCCTGTCCTCCTTCTCACCTCTACAAGCCACCTCCAACTGTGACAACTGGAGCTGCCACGGATTACAATTTGTAACCGTGTCCTTTGTTCTCTGTGACCTATTTTAGTGGCTGAACTTCTATGAATCCTTGGACATAATTGTGGTTTCGTATTGGTGTTCTCCCTCATCTGTATGATTTGTCTTAGCCGTGCTTGAGATCAATGGATCTCTGCAAATTATATTTGAATTTAGGGTCACTTTTCTACCTTAAGATACCATGAACCAGCTATTGCCCACAACCTCCAAGAGGAAGCCAGGACTTCTAATTTTTGAAGCCTAAAGTTCCTTCTTGTTCATACTTGGTCCTCATTGTAATAATCTATGTCTGCTTTCTCTTCTCTTACAAAACTGCCCCATTGTATAATTATTCTGATATGAATTTCCCCACTGTATTTTTATTCTGATACGAATCTTTGTTGACAGTTTTAAAAATCCCAATCATGTCACTTTACTGCCTAAAATTTTTTTGTTGCTTCTGTCTCTTTAAAATGGCTTACAAGAGCACCCATACAACCTCACTTCTCTCTTTTGGCCAAAGTTCCAGCCATAATAAATATCTTCCGGCCCTGGTGGCAATGTCTGGAAAGTATTGGACAACTAATAACAAGGTGGGTGGTTCAAACCCACCAGCCACTTCAAGTAGAAAAATTAGGCTATGTGCTTCTGTAAAGATTTACAAAGATTTACAACCTTGGAAAGCCTATGAGTTGGAATTGACTAGATGGCAGTGGTGAGTGGTAAGTACTTACATTAGTCATTCTCTGTTGAAGTTGTTAGGTAGCTCTGGGTAGTGTAAATCGTTCATTTACTTGGTTGCTGACCCAAAAGTCGGAGGTTCCACAACACTCAAACAGATTCACTGGCATCAAGACAATACTGATTCATAGCAACCCTTGTTGGTTTCCAATATTTTAGGAAGTCTTTCTCCCATGGAGCTGCGGCTGGTTTTGAACTGCCCAATGCAAAACCACTACACCACCAGGGCTTCTCTTGGAGGTTCAAGGTCACCAGCAATTACCATAGGAGAAAAACCTGGCCATCTATTTCCAATTTAAAAAAAATCAGTAATCAAATGCCTAACCCAGAATGAGTCCACTCTGACACACATGGAATTCATGAGTTGAAGTCAACTCAAATGATAACTGGTACTGGTTTCAAACTAACAATTTGCTGTCTCAACTCTAAACCTTCCCACAAGCTGTCTTTCTGTCTGGACCTCTGTTTGTCTGGCTGCTTCTCTCATTGCTTCCAACTCCCCACTACTCCTTCCCATGAACTTGCTTCTTCAGGAAGGCTCTGCACTATCTCAAGCCCAGATGAGATTGCTCTCCTCTAAGTTACTCTGGGTCCCCTATTTTGTCCATTGCCGCATTCAACACACATTACCCTTCTTCTCACTGACTGTCTGTCTTTCCCACCCAAGTATAGGCTCCTTGTCTATCCTGTTCACTGTTGCATTCTACTGCCTAAGCTGGTACTCGGCACATATAACCATGCATTAGGTATTTGTCAAATACATTCTAAACTGAAATTTAATAATAGAGCATTCAAATATCTCTAAGCACTTTAGAATGATGAAGGGAACAACTGGAACCTGTTGTAGTTGCTGTAGGGTTGATTCTAGTTTATGGTGACCGCATGTGTTCCAGAGCAGAACTGCTCCTGAGAAACCCTCGGTGGGTTCAACCCACTAACCTCACAGAGAGCTCTTAACTGTGCGTGCTACCCTGAGACTCCTGACCTGGGCCTTGTAGACCCAGAAGTTCACAGGCATTGTTCGTGCTTCAAACTGCTTCCCAACTCTTCTTGGAATGCCTTAAGCAAATTCAAACACCACTCCAAGCACAGGAACAGCCAGGCGAGAAGTGGGGAGCAAGGGGAAAACTGTAGATTCCAGCTATAGATTACATAAACGCATGGCATTAAAAAATTATTTTAACACATCCAATATTAAGTCATTCGTATACTCTGCAATTACTTTATCTGTCATCACGCTATTTGAAGCAGTGACAGATGGAAAGAAATGTGTGCCAAGTGTTCCTGCAGGTGTGCATCTGGGCTGGAGGGGAGGTTCTGTACGTGCAGCAAGGGAGGGGAGGAGAAGGGTGACAGAGGTTATGAAACCGGAGCTGAGGCGAGAAGCTTAGCAAAAATAAAAATGACAAATTTGCATTCTGGAGAGCTGCAGGGCATTGTACTCTCTGGGAACTCCTGGTGATAATTAGCTGGGCAGTCCAAGGGAGGTGAAGAGGCATGTTGCCCACGTTACAGAAGGGAAAACAAAGACAAAGCAAAGCTAAGGGGGGTGGTAAGGCAAAGCTACTGAGTGGATCCAAAACACAAGAGTTCTGGCTTCTCTCACTTGTGTTTTGAGCCTCAATCAGTTTTCTGAGCGCAGCAACCTTGAGAAATCTGGGCAACTGGAGAGGGGTGACCGAAGGGGAACAAGACCAGCTCAAGAGGAGAGTTCTCAGAAGCCACCAGATAGAAAAGCTTGGTAGTACCAGTAACATATGCTTGACTCAGATCAAAGTGTTCTCTAGAAAATGAAGCAGGTGTACAAGATAGGCGATCCACTCAAGAAGAGATTGCATCAGATCTTTCAGGTCAGTCTGATGTAGAGCTGACACTCCTGAGCTATGGCAGCACTTACTCCTGAGAGCAGGCAGTACACCTTTGCCCTTTGTCACTTGCTCCGACTACCTCCTTCCAGAAGCCAGGTCCTGGTGTTCTACTTCAGAGACAGCATCCTTCTCACCTCCTGGCCAGGAGACAGAAGTGGCACCCCATTTCTCATGATCTCATGATGAATTCTGCATGCCAGTTACCCTAACTTTTACCTCCCTGCACAGTCTGTGCTTGGTCTGACTTTAAATCATCACCATCTTCACCCTCTGCCTGAACGCTGAAATCACAGATCACCACTCCCTATTTCCCAACCCTGCCCTCATAAATCTGGACAATTTAAAACGAGCCTTCAGACAGACTGTATCTCCATTGGCACCCCACCCAACCACGTACATTTTTTTTTTTCGGTAGTAAGATGGCATTAAAAGAAAATTCACTTTGCAGGTCTATTGCAGGTCTAAAGCAATAATCAATTGGGTGTAAGATATGGTTGTTTTCCCCATCTTCATAGATGCAATAGGAAGAAAACTATTTGAAGCATAGTATAAAGAAATCAAAGAAGATGGAGAACTATTTTACAGTCTGTGGAGTTAAACAATTTCAGTGAAAGTTATGACAGTGTGTTTTCTTGGTGCTAATGGAAGAGATCTTAGTGTCTGGAAAAAATTGGGCAGGATGGACAGGTGTCTTCTCAAAACCATCACTCTGATGACAGTTGGAGCCCAAGATGCATTTCTGGGATCTACACAGGAAGTAAGCCTCTGGTGATTTCCCTCTGTCCATAATAGAGGGATGGGAATAAACTGGTTACCAAACAGAGGGCATTGAAGAAATAACTATAGGAGATCAAAATAATAAACCTGGCTTGACTGTTAAAACCTTATCACTTGATTACTCTATCCCACCCCCCGTACATGTTGGGCGGGCTACATCAGATTTTCAACATTCTCTCTCTCTCTCTCTCTCTTTCTCTCTCATGTGTGTTTCATATTGGGGTTTAGCTCTGATGTACTGTGTCATTTGAGGTAGCTGTCTTGAGTTTTTGTTATATGTTTATCTGTTTCAGGATATAAAACCCAGGATTGATGAGCCTATAGAGACAGCAAGTAGAATATGGGTTCCTGGATGCTATGGTGTGGGGGGGGTGAGGTAAAGAGGAGCTTGATATCAAGATGTTCAAGAAGAAAGAGGATGTTTTTGAAAGTGTGGTGGAAATTGAACAATACTGCTTGATGTGATAGAACTGTGGGAAGATATGATAGCTGTATTAGCTCCTAATAAAATGGTTTTGATAAAATATCACTCAGGTGAGGGCAATGACCAACTTTCATGAGAATTGGCCTAGCTGAGAGCACCATAATAGAAGTTACAAGACACTGATTATCAAAAGGTAAGGGAAAGTTTCAGTGGCTACAAAGTGGAACATGTGGTGTCAAATAAGCATATCCAAAACACTAATGGGGCAAGACCAGCTAGAAAGTAGGGTTCTCAGAGGCCACCAGAGGAAAAAGCTTGGTAGCACTAGTAACAAACCTTTGACTCAGATCAAAGTGTTCTCTAGAAAAGAAAGCAGGTGTGCAAGATAGGCGATCCACTCGAGAAGAGATTGCATCTTCTCTTTCAGGTCAGCCTGATGCAGAACTGACATCCAGAGCATTCCAAAGCTTCAGGAGCACTTACTCCTGAGAGCAGGCAGTACACATTTGCCCTTAGTCACTTGCCATTATTGTGAACTGGTTTAATGAGAATATTTGAATTGTTTTGAAGTTTCAAATACCATTAAAGGGAGGAAAACATTTTCACATCTCTCAAAAGAGAAGAAATTTTATTTTCAAATAATGTACATCTATATTGAAGAAAAAGACGGGTCAGAGTCTGGTTTTATTCATTTCCCCACTTGTTCATTGCTTCAGAAAATATACCCTCGTTCCTACTGACAAGTGAGAATCTGTGTTGCCTGTTCTTTAAGACAGATGACATTGTCGGCCAAGTCCTCTGAGGACATGAGTTTCCACTATCTGTCTACCAGGGGTGCTCCTGTGGTGGTGTGAGTGTCATAAAGCTATGCCATCAGTATTACAAATACAGGAAGGGCCATCTGTGGTAGACATATTTCAGCACACCTACCAGACCATGGGAGATGAAGAAGAAATCGACCTCCCAAAGTAGCCAGTGAGATCCTTATGGGTCACGAAAGACTGTTGTCTAGTACCGTGCTGTACGGTGTGCCCCCTAGATTGGAAGACACTCAAAATACACAGTGGTCACAATGGACGCAAGCATGCCAATAATTGCTAGGCAATGCTCTGCTCCCCTGTACGGGCTGTCACCATCACCGGAACTGATCAGATGGCAACTCATAACAGGTCATGGCTTATCAAGAAAAATAAGGCTAAGGGAGGCATAGTCTAACAAGAGCATTGGAGCAAATCATTAGCATGTAGCATGTGTCCAGGAGCACTGGGTGATATAGGGAGTTATAAATTGACTGTTAATCAGTTTGAAACCACCAGCCACTCCATGGGAGAAAGGTGAGGCTTTTTACAACTGTATATATGTACAGCCTCAGAAACCCAGAGAGACAGCTCTGTTCTTGTCTATAGGCCACTATGAGTCACAATCAATTCGATGGTGGTCAACCTGGTGTGTTTGGTGGGGGGGGGGATCTTGAATGTCAGTGGAAAGGGGTGCAAGAATTGAGAAGGCTGCTATGAATCAAGAAGGGCTTCATAAAGGCAGAAACACCTGAGCAGAGTTTGAGGAGAGCAAAATATGAAAAAGGTGGAGCCTGAAAAAGAATCTGTTGTAAATGTTCCAAAGATGGTTTTGTTGCTGAGTAACAAGTGGTGGAAGCAAATCCGGGGGAGGAGAGGTCAGGGTAGGTTATGAAGAGCACTGTTGCTTTTGTAGGTCATGAAACAGCGTGGATAGCAGGCGTTTAGCTAACAAACGTTGGATCTGAGAAACGGAGGGGTCAGTCCCCGGAGCGTGACATTCTATTTGGTAAAGTAAAAGGTCGGTGAAAAAGAAGGCGGCTCAACGAGAGGAATTGACACTGTGGATTCAACAACGGGCTCGGACATAGCAACAATTGTGAGCATGCTGCAGGACTGAATGTAGTTTCATTCTGTAGAGACCACGGCCAACAGGAATAGAAATCTACTTGACAACACCTAGCAACAGCACTCAATTGAGGAGCTTTAAAGGAGTGGCACAATTAAGTGAAGAGCTGGAAACATCTTCCTGGGCCATATGGATTGACATACAACCCCCACCCCCCCCTGAAGAGACCAACAAAGATGTGGGTGAAGGAAGACCGCAGACAGTGTAAAATATGTAAATTAAAATAACTTATAAATGATCAAGGGTCCACGAGGGAGAGCTCAAATAGAAAGGAAATGTTTTGGAAAGGACGATGGCCGCATCTGTACCAATATGCTTGATACAATGGTTGGATGGATTGTTATAAGAGCTGTAAGAGCCCCTGATAAGTTAATTAATTAACATTTTAAGAAAAGAAAAGGCCAGGTAGCAAGATCCCTCCCACTTCGTGGCGAACTCTGAGCTGTGCTCTGGGCGAAGATGGCTTCTGTTGTTGGGTACCAGTGCCTTGGCATCTGCTCTGGCTTGAAGCCACCTCACGAGCACCTCATGGACTGTGCTCCATGACCTCCAAAGGCAGATCACCCGGTTTGTCTCCCAGGGCACTTCAGGGTGGACTTGAACCACTCGCCCTTCAGCTCGGAGTTAAGCAATCAACTGATGGCACCATCCAGGGACACCTTTGGGACACTTCAAGGCTCTGAGTTTGGGGTCTGGAGAGTCACCCAATACTTTTCCCTCAAAGATGCTGTGCTGTGAGATCTCCAGCCCGGGGAATTCTGAATTGAAGGCCTTCCTAACTCAGTTGGGCCAACAAGGTTTCTGCTCCACGAAATCAGGTTTCCTGGCATGCACAGGCTCTCCTGCCACACCTGATGTCAAGAAAGAATGATCCATCCTCCTGAATGCATCGGGCTGAATTTGGAGACAAGCCCTTGTTAGTCAGATGCCAGCAGGGCAATTCTAAACCTGCCAGGCTCGGTTAGTCATCACTGTATAAAATAAAATGCTCAATAATTAATGCAGAACAAATTAATTAAAGGAAGTAGGAGAACTTTAGGGCCCATTATAAGCAGGCTGATAATTATTAGCCAACAAGGGAGTACGTTTAAAAAGTACTTGACTCTGGGCTTCATTAACAATAAACTAACCTCTGAAATCCCACACCATTGAGGATCAGGAAGAACCACAGAGAAAAGTCAAGTCCAGCCCGAGACTGACCTCATTCCCTTTCCCGTATGGCTAAAGCATGGTTACAGACCACACTCTTCCCAATAGAACACGTTCCAGCACCTCCCACAATCAGGGACAGTGCCAGTACAGTGTGCAGGGGGTAGGCAATATGAAAGGGAAATAAATCCGAGGATGCCGCTCATCTGACATCTGACAGGTAGTCCTGCTGGGCTGGCCTGCAGGCTGCTGTGAAGCTGGACATGTCAGTGTCTTTCTCTTTTTAAAATTGTTTTATTGTGAATGGAGTGGAGGTGTACAAACCAGATCAGTTTTTCATTCAACAAATCATAAACATTTGGATTCATCTCACGGATTGCAGTCTCCACAATTTTCATCACTCACTTTCTCCCAGGGTTTCTGATTTCCAGTCTTCCTTCTTTACTAACCCTTCTGGACTTGGTCAATATGGCCTTTCGGTTATCAAATGCTTCCTTTGAAATGTGCATACTTCTCCAGGTTATTCCTCCACTTATAAAATACCCAACCCACTGCCATTGAAAGTGCTCCAGCTCAAAGGGACCCCGTATAGGGTTTCTGAGGCTGTAAAACTTTACAGGAGCAGAGAGTCTCCTCTTTCTCCCTCAGAGAAGCTGGTGGATTTGAACTGCAAAGACTTTAAGGTTAACAGGCCAGCATTTACTGAATAGCACCACCAGAGCTCCTTCATTGCCCTTATAGACCTGTCTGATTGACTGAATATGGAGCCGTGGGGTGAGTTCATTTCAAGACCTGCAGGGCCATGGTCCTGGGTGCTCCAACCATCTCTCTCTGACTAGTAAAACTGATCTTTTTTTATTATTTTGAATTTTGTTCTACATTTTTCTCCCCCTCTATCTAGAACTTCCAACGTGACCCTTTTCCAATCATCTGGTAATGGCAGACAGATAGCATCTAGTTCTTCTGGTCTCGCTGTTGTGGAGATGACTTCCGCATGGTCCATTAGTCCTTTGGACTAATTATTGCCATGCGTCTTCAACTTTTCATTCCTCGGGGCAGGAACAAACCTTAGGTGACTGCTCACGAGCTTTTAAGGCCACAGTCATTGCGTACCACAGTAAGATGTAAAATATTGTCTTTGTTGACTGTCTTATGCTAATTAACCTTGGGAGCTTTTAAGGCCACAGTCATTGCATACCACAGTAAGATGTAAAATATTGTCTTTGTTGACTGTCTTATGCTAATTAACCTTGGTGTCTGTCACTCAAGGCTATAGTCCTGAACTTCCAGGCCCATTTTCTGATACCATCAAAGTGTTTGGCTATGTCTAAAATGTTTTCATAATTTGCCCCTGTATGATCATGGATATATTTGCAGCATATGCAACTCACTCATTCATTCACTGCCATCAAGTCGATACTGACTCATAGAACTGCCATAGGATGGTGTCATTTCTCTAAGTTTCGGAGACTGTAACTCTTTACAGAAGTAGAAAGCCCCATCTTTCTCCCGAGAAGTGACTAGTGGTTTTGAACTGCTGATCTTGAAGTTAGCAACCTAATATGACCACTATCCCATGAGGGCTTCCTACATACTACACAAGTAAAAATCAGGGGTATTTTTTACAATCAAACCTGGACATACTCATGGGCATAGTCCCAAACTCCCTCTTCCATCTGCTGAACCTGAAGGTCTATCCAAGTAACTATTTGTGAATGATCTCTATTATAAGATGTTGTGTATGTGGCAGTTGAGTTTTGGGGCCAACTTGACACCTGTAAGAAGATATAGGTGGAGCCCAACCTATCAATTAGGTTGCAGCCTGGTGATATCTTGGTGATTTAGCCTGTGCATAAGAAGACCCTGTGGAGAACTTGTCTTTTTCTTCCCTTTTTTCTTGCCTTGATTTGCCTCACTATGCTGCCAGGCCCCAGTATACCTCCCCATGCAGCATCACCAGGCCCCTCTTTGCTTCACCATGTCTCACTGTACTGCCAGGCTCTGCCTAGCCCTTCTGCCCACTGTTTCTTTGGCTCATGGGCCCAGTAGCTGTGTGATTCAGCAAGGACCTTCAGTTCCATATCTGACTTGAGAAAGTGAGCCAGACTAGGCTCACTCTATATATGACTGTGTGGGCTTCTTTCTTATTACAAATTCCTTTCTCAGTATAAACCTCTCTACTTACATACATTTATAAGTATCTTGTTTTTGCTTCTGTAGAGAACCCAGGCTAATATAATATATAACAAAAACAGTTGCCGTGGTCTCCATAACCCTATGCATGTCAGAGTAGAACTGCGTTCCACAGAATTGGGTTTTTTTAAAACTTTTTTGTTGTAAATTGTGGTTGTTGTTAGGTGTCATTGCGTTGGTTTTGAACTGTAGTGACCCCATGCACAGGAGAGGGGAGCACCACACAGTCCTGCACATCCTCCCCATTGTTCTCATGCCTGAGTCCATGAGCGCAGCCATGGCGTCACTCCGTCTCCTACAGAGCCTCCTCTTTTTCACTGATGCTCCACTTTACCAAGCGTGATGTCCTTCTCTAAGGACTGTTGCAGGTGATTTTTACTTATTTTAAGCAAAATTTTATTTGTTTGGGCTAAAGGGTGGGCTAATT
The DNA here is from genome assembly GCF_000313985.2 of Echinops telfairi. Classification (NCBI taxonomy): domain Eukaryota; kingdom Metazoa; phylum Chordata; class Mammalia; order Afrosoricida; family Tenrecidae; genus Echinops; species Echinops telfairi. The sequence goes on along the minus strand of NW_022111365.1, from coordinate 91,017 downwards.
TTGCTTGAGTGAAAGGAACAGCAACTACAACAAGGGGTAGATTAGGAAGAAAGGATGGATGCAGAGGAAGACATTGGGAGGTTTGCAAGACTTAAAGGCAATGGAAACAAATACCACCATATACACAGTCCTGCACCAGTGGTGATCTGCGAATAGATGTTTGGATGGACAGAAAGGCTGAACAGGTCTGGGAGGGTGAATGGGAAATATACAGGTTTCTCAGAGGATATTTGTATATGTGTGTTTACCTTTGCTGCAAATATATCCATGAAGATGGTAAAACATACAAGAAGTAACGTTGCAAAGAATTGGAAGCCTGAACACTTAACTGTGCTCAGACAGAACTTGTACATAGATCAAAAATAAGTCATTCAAATACAACAAAAGGATGTTTTATAGTTTCAAATCGGGGAAGAAGTGTGTCGGGGTTGTATCTTTTAACATATCTATTCAATATGTATGCTGAGAAATTAATCTGAGAAGACGGATTGCATGAAGAAGCACAATGCATCAGCATTGGAGGAAGATTGATTAAAGATATAACTTTGCTTGCTGAAAGCAAAGATGGGCTTGAAGCACTTACTGATGAAGTATGGGTTACACCTCAACATGAAGAAAACAGAAATCCTCACAACTGGACCTATGAGCAACATCATGAAGCTGTCAAGATTTTCGTTTTACTTGAATCCACAACCAATGCCCAGGGAAGCAGCAGTTAAGAAATAAAGTGATGTATTGTCAGGGGAAATTCTCCTGCAGAAGACTTCTTCAATGTGTTAAAAAAGGAGAGAGAGATATCACTTGGAGGACTAAGGTGTGTCGAACCCAAACCATGGTGTTTTTAATTACTTCCTATGCATGTGAGAGTTGATTTATAGATAATAGAGGCAGGAGAAGAATTGATGACTATGAATTATGGTGTTGGTGAAGAATATCAAATATTCTCTGAGTTGTTCGAAGAAAGTGTAGGCCAGTGAATTATTTAAGGTGGCTCTTCTAGCTAAAGTCTGTAAATTAAACCAAATGACCTCTCCCTGCATTGGTAAGAAGGTGGGAGAAAATGATGATAGGAATCACCTGTGAGTGATTGGAAAAAGGATTCCCTGGAGTGCCATTCTGCTGCATATAAAACAAGCCCCTGCATATAAAAAAAGCAGGAGGAGGGATCTTATTACCAGCAAGAGCCAGGGGTGGAGCATGTCCTCTGACCCCAAGATCCTTGTGCAGAATCCCTGTCCTGGATTCAGATGTCAGCTATGCATCAGAGGAGCAGCAGAATCAGGAGTCAGAGCATGGAACAGAGTGGTGGACTTCCCAACCATGAAGCACCTTAGGATAAGTGCTTTGGTGCAGAGGGCTGGCTTGCAGGATGGGACGGCTCTGCACACTTCCCTGGGGAGCTGAGTGCCTTTGGGCTGAGGCTTACTGGAGTGGGGTGCCTCTGGGCACTTAATTTAGGAAGTGGGCCTTGTTGACCCACAGAACTTGAGCTGGATACCTTCCGGTTGAGGCTCCTTGGAGTGGAATGCCCCTGGGAACTTTTTTCAATGAGCTGGGGTTGCTAACCCACAGAGCTTGAAGTAAATGCCTTTGGACTGAGGCTTGCAGCAGTGTGCTATGTCCCTTTGGGCATTTATTAGCATACCTGCAACTTTGTAACATCCCCTGGCAAACTACTACCCTGAGCATTTCTCACTGGCATTGCAAATTTTAACTTCCTTAATAAACCTTTTAATCATTAATTTTGTCTGTGACTTTATGTGTAGCCATTATGATGGATATTAGAAATTTTAACTTCCTTAATAAACCTTTTAATCATTAATTTTGTCTGTGACCTTATGTGTAGCCATTATGATGGATATTAGAACCTAGAGATTAATTATAGAACACAAATTAAGTCAGTATAGAATGAACAAATATATATTGGAAGACGTATAGCCACAATGTGCCTTAAAGGGGAAAATGGTGAGACTTTGCCTCATGTACTTTGAGCATGCTATCAGGAGGGACCAGCCCCTACAGAATGGCATACTTGGTAAGGTAGAGAGTTGTAGAAAAGGAGGAAGACTCTCAATGAAATAGATTCACACAGTGCCTACAACAATGAGGCTAAACTTAGGAATGATTGTGAGCATGGTGAAGGATTCAGGCCATGTTTGTTCTGTTGTGCATACAGTGGCTGTGAGTTGGAACCTACTCAAGGACATCTAACAACCAGAAGAACAGCAAGTCTATATTTTCCAGGACATTGCTTTAGCTGATGTGTTCCTACCTCTTCAAGTAACACTTATGAACTCCAGCTCAAAGTTGAAGGCCCTCTAGATACACACAGATAATCAGAAAATTTGTTATAATGAATTTCAACGTAATCCACTTTCTTTCCTACCATATCACTCATCTTCTCAATTAAAACAAAAACGCACTACCTTCAAATCATTTCCAACTCGTAGCACTCCTATAGAACAGAGTCAAACTGCCTCCAAGAGTTTCAAAGATTGCAATTCTTTTCTTTACAGAAACAGACTGCCACTTATCTCATCAGACTGGATTGGAAAACACTCATAAAGGTAAACAAATAGACCTGGAACTATTTGTAGACTTTTTTTTGACTCACATCTATCTATATAAGATAGGCAGGATAAACAATCCTGAGTAGCAAACAATGGGACCAACAGTTCCAGGGAGACATGGGAGAGGGGAAGGTGAGGGAAAAGAAGGGTGGAGCCAACAAACCCAGGGACATGGGAACAACAAGTGATCTAAAATTGATGGTGAGGAGGATATAGAATGCCTGGTGAGGCTTGATCAAGCTCAATGTAGCAGAGAGAAATTACTGTGAGCTGAATGAAGGTCAAACATGATAGCTGGACAGGAGGAAAGTAAAAGGAAATACAAGAAAGAACTCTATAAATGCAAAGGGCACTTATAGAGGTATAAATATAGGCAAATACATATGTAAATATATTTATATATAATGATAGGGAGATAGGTCTATGTACATATATTTATATGTTAAGTATTAAGATAGCAGACAGACATTGGGGCTCTACTCAAGTACTCCCTCAATGCAAGAACACATTGTTCTAATAACCTGGCATTCTTTTTTTTAAATCATTTTATTGGCGGCTCATAAAACTTTTATCACAATCCATACATACATCACATCAATTGTATAAAGCACATTTTTACATTTATTACCCTCATCATTCTCAAAACATTTACTCTCCACATAAGCCCCTGGCATCAGCTCCTCATTTTCCCCCCTCCCTCATGAACGCTTGATAATTTCCACTCTCACCACTGGTCCTGAAGGGATCATTCGCCCTGGATTCCCTGTGTTTTCAATTCCTATCTGTACCAGTGTACATCCTCTGGTTTAGCCAGATTTGTAAGGTAGAATTGGGATCATGATAGTGTGTGGGGAGGAAGCATTTAGGAACTAGAGGAAAGTTATATGTTTCATCATCACTATGCTGCACCCTGACTGGCTCATCTCCTCCCCATGACCCTTCTGTAAGGGGATGTCCAGTTGCCTACAGATGGACTTTGGGTCCCCACTCCGCACTCCCCCTCATTCACAATATGATTTTTTATTCTTTGATGCCTGATACCTCATCCCTTCAACACAGGCTGATGTGCTTCTTCCAAGTGGGCTTTGCTGCTTCTGAGCTAGATGGCCACTTGTTTATCTTCAAGTCTTTAGGACTTTAGATGCTTATCTTTTGATAACCAGGCTCCATCAACTTTCTTCACCACATTTGCTTATGCACCCACTTTGTCTTCAGCAATCGTGTCGGAAGGTGAGCATCATGGAATGCCAGTTTAATAGAACACAGTATTCTTGCATTGAGGGAGTACTTGAGTGGAGGCCCAATGTCCATCTGCTACCTTAATACTAAACCTATAAATATATGCATATAGATCTATTTCCCCATCTTCATATATAAATATATTTACATATATAAATATCTTTATTTAGACCTCTATAAATGTCCTTTGCCTCCTAGCTCTTTCCTCTATTTCCTTTTACTTTCCTCTTATCCCACTATCATGCTCAGCCTTCATTTGGGTTACAGTAATTCCTCTCAAATAACCTGGCATTCTGTGATGTTTACCTTCCCAACACAATCGCTGGAGACAAAATCTGTGCATAAGCAAATATGGTGAAGAAAGCTCATGGTCCCCAATTATTAAAACATACAGCATCTGAGGTCTTAAAGCAGGGGTGCTCAGACATATCCAGCATGTGAACTACTTATAAAATGATGAAGTCAAAATGATCTACCAACTACGAAAATGCAAAACATATATTTATTTTTATTTATTTATTATATTTATTCATAAATGCATTAGGAATTCTTTATATGTACAATGTATGTTTATGTACTTTGCATAACCACATGAGTCCATATTGCACAACACAACACAATTAACTATGTACATTTTTTGTCATTACCTGAATTTACTCTGATGACTTGCACTGAATGGAATGAGCCTGGGATGCATAGTCCGGACAGTAGCTGCTGACAGCCAGCCTCAAGCACACTTCCAAATGACCATCAGTCACGGTGGAACTTAATGATCTTTATATGGGAAAAGGCTGACACATAAATAAGTAGAGCCAAATAATGCAGTCAAGGAGGTAGCACATTTTCTCATGTTTGGGTACTTTCCCTTTGCAAGTAAGTTCCAGAACTGTTCATGAGCTCTGGACTTAAGCTGAATGTTGGCTTGTAGTGTCAAAATCTCCCATTCCTTATGAAAGTGATACGTTTTTGTCTTCTTACTTGGTCCAGCTCCCCCACTCATTTTAATACCCTTTCTTACGTTTAAGAGAAAAAAACCAAGGTCTAAAAATTGGCAATAACTTAGCTTGTCAGTTTTGCTGCACTTAGTGCAGTTGCTTGCACATGCATTTGACACCCAAGATAGCATCTGATTGGCTGCGCTGTATATCAGTTAAGTGACGGGTTTGATGATAGGCTAACATCTATTTTTTTAATGCCATTCGATCTACCCACACTACATTTGCAATCAACTAGTAGCTCTTGATCGACTTATTGAACACCCCTGTGTTAAAGGCTTAAAGATAAACAAGCAGCCATCTAGCAGGGAAGCAATAAAGGCCACATGAAAGAAGCACACCAAGCTATGTGATCACAAGGTGATGACAAGATCAGGTATCAGAGCACCAAACAATCATATCAATGTGAATGAGAGGGGGCAGAGTGGAGACCCAACACCCATCTGTAGACAATTGGACATCCCCTCACAGAAAGGTCACAAGGAAGAGATAAGGCAGCTAGGGTGCAGTATAGGACACCATCGAAACATGAAACATACCACACTCCTCTAGTTCTTTAATGCTGCTTCCACTCCCCCCCTCCCCTCCCCTACTACCACTATCGACCCCAGTTCTACCTTACAAATCCAGCTAGACCAGAGCATATGCACTGGTACAGATAAGAGCTCTCCACACACAGAATCCAGGACAGATAAACAGGAAACAGGACACAGGACAGAAACAGCAATGGGAGTAGTGATACCATGAAGGAAGGGGGAAGGTGTGTGTTTTGGGAGGTGGGGGAGAGAACCGATCATAATAATCGATGTATAACCTCCACTTCCCCACCCCCCAGGGGGATAAGCAACAGAAACATAGGTGAAGGGAAACAGCAGATGGTGTAAGATATGAAAATAATAATAATTTATAATTTATCAAGTGTTCATGAGGATGGGGTGGGGGGAAGAGGAGCTGATACCAAGGGCTTAAGTAGAAAGAAAATGTTTTGGAAATTATGGCAACATTTGTACAAATATGCTTGATACAATGGATGTATGGATTATTATAAGAGCTATAAGAGCCCCCAATAAAAATGATTCATATTTTAAAAATAAATAAATTAGCAGACTGCCATTACTTTCTCCCCCAGGTAGAAGGAGGGATTAAGCCAACTTTGTGTTTAATCTGCTCTGGGTTTGTTTCATTTTGGTTTTCTCTTTTACCATATCACTCACCTTCTTCTATGTGACCACCTAAATTGCTTTACTTATTCACCGACTCTGCCCTCCTTCTATTCAGATCCTAAACAGAACTGCTCTCCCTAATTCAGTGACCACATTGTCTGTTCCAGAAGGTCAGGTTTCCCAACAACCATAGACTCCCCTCCCACACATGAGGTCAAGAGGGAATCATACATTTTCTAAATTGCCGTTAGCTGAGTTTGAAGAATAAGCCCTCCAATAAAAGGAAATACAATGTTTATTGCTTAACACCTGTTATTTTGTACTACAAGGAAAACTTCATAAAGAAAGGAATCTTTTTTGAAAATGATGATGGCAACATATGTACAAAGGGCTTGATACAATTGATGTATGGATTATTATAAGAGCTGTAAGGGCCCCAATAAAATGATTTTTTTTTAAATGCTGTTGCCTTGACAGATAGAAAGATAGACCCACAAAACTATAATAGCATCTTTTATCTAGTAGACACTCAATAAGTAATCTGTTCACTAGCTCATTGAGTGAGATTATTGTGACAGTAATTTTCAAAACGGTCCAGGATAAATTCTGTAGAATTCTTCACCCCACCCCCTTGATAACTGGTATTTTATTGGTTGTTTTGAGGATAAGTACAGAGAAATCATAAACAATTTGTATATAATTCTGTTGTTGTTTGGGGGCACAGTGCTGTATTTCTGATGTTTGGGGCTGGAAGGGCATGCGAGGGCAGGCAGGTTGTCCACTCTGCTGCCATCAGCTGAAGATGTTCTCAGAAACCGACTTAGTTGGTATCCACAACCAATGGCAAGGCAAGAACTCTGTTCTGAATTTCCAGGCTGCTCCCTCCAGCTCTCCAGCCTGCCTGTGGCTCTCCAGCATGTCAAAGCTTGGCAGCTAGCAGTTGCATTTTTATCTGGTTGGCAGAGGATGGGGGTGGGGAGATCAGCACAGCTGCAAGTAGTAGTGCTTCAAGATCTTACAAGACAGTGTACATTTCTTGCTAATTGGGCAGGCAGAGTTTGGAGAAGTCTCTCAAGAGTCAGGTCTTATTTGGCGAGCCGGGAGCGGGAAGAAGAGAATCGGGGCTAACTTGGCGCCATCTTTCTGGAAGTCCCAATTCTATAAAATTCTAGGAGCAAACTAATTCCTAAGAATATCCACACTTTTACCTTCCATCTACACCCCTGTTCCTGCACTGCAGTGGGAACTATTGGAAAGAAAGAAAAGGAAGGAAGGAAGGAAGGAAGGAAGGAAGGAAGGAAGGAAGGAAGGAAGGAAGGAAGGGAGTTAATCCAGCTACAAGTACCAGAGCACTCCCTGTGCCATTCAAAACCAGGCAGTAAGTGTCAAGTGAACTTGCCAGTATGGGAAGAGATAAGAATACAGTTGGCCTGACGACTGGATTAAAAAACTGTGGTATATACATACAATGGAGTACAATGCATCGCTAAAAAAGCAGTGATGAATGTATGAAGCACATCGCTACATGGGAAGAACTGGAGGAAATCATGCTAAGCGAAGTAAGTCAGGCACAAAAGGACAAGTACAACATGAGTCCGCTGAGGTAAGTGTTAAAAAACAATGCAAAAGGGGCATAGGGAAAAAGCTACTGTATACAAACATTCTTGGGGTGAGGACCGGGTAGTGTGGCAGGGACCAGATCGAATGCAGGGATGCACATGGTAGACAACTGGGGAGGAGGTGGGAAAAGGGGGAAAATGATGAAAATAAGGAAGAAATGGGTAACCCAAGGGGAGGGTATTGTTTATATCTCCACTGGGAGAAAGGGACAAGACTTCAAACCAGTGCCCCAAGGTGTGAATGCAACATTCCAGCATGGAGTAGGGAACCAGTGGAGAGGTCCTGGGGTGCTGACCCCAGTACCAAATACTAAGTGGATGCCTGCCCCTCTTCCCCAGAAGAATTTATTTCAAAGGACGGCACTGAATCCGTAGCTCTGGGAGAGAGACATATCCGATTGGAGCACATGGGAGCAGATGACAGGGGAGGAAGAGAGACTGGAGCACATCCTGGCCCACCAGGCCTTGAGGACGATGACCCCAATTAGAGCAGCCAGTCCAGAGAGAGGACCACATGGCCAGCCCCACTATGAGACATGACACCCCTCACTGTCCCATGGCCCTGTGGGGGCCA
>NW_022111365.1:65328-80614 GCF_000313985.2 Echinops telfairi | reverse complement strand
CCTTGAGCCCACTCTTGTCAGTATTTAAAGTGGCTTTGAACCTCAGGAGAAGCCCTGGTGGCACAGTAGGTTGAGTTGAGCTGCTGCAGTCCCTGATGCCGGGGGCTTAAGGGGAGAGCAAATGTTTTGAGAATGACGAGGGCAATGAATGTGCTTTACACAATTGATGTATGTATGGATTGTGCTAAGAGTCGTATGAGCCCCTAATAAAGCGATTAAAAAAAAAAAGAATACAGTTGGTCACTGTGGTAGGCTTGGTTCTCTAGAGAAGTGAAAGGACTCACACCTGCCCTAAGAGCCCGATGACCACAGCTCTACCTGATTCAAGTTTGCTCCGGTCCAGGCCCTGGGAATCCTGGGTACAGATCAGATAATCTGGCATTCCAGAAGTGTTCAGCACCAGGTGGAAAATATTTAATATGAGGGCCTGCCTCTCTGACATGGTAGACCTCCCGGTCTCCAGTGCTGAGAGTACTTCTTGTCGCTCTGAGGTTGCTCTGGGCTGTGTAGCCAGAGGGAGCACAGCTTGTGTCCCCCATACTGAGGTGAGTACTCTCCTCCCTCCGGAGTCCAGTCAGTGCTCTGAGTGACTGCTGTAGCACTGTTTCTGGTAGAAACAGCTGGGCTGCAAAGCACTAGTAAACCGCAACCAAAGAACGTGTTTCTTAAATGGAGGGGAGAGCCTCTGCAAGAAGCCCCATGCTCACAGCAAGCCAAGCTTCTGGTGATAATAAGTAATGAACATGCTCACAGGGAGCCAGGCTTCTGGGCACTGGCCAACAGGCGTTTCATCTCTTCCTTTAATGAGGCTGCGAGTGTAGTTAAGCTGTGAAGCTAACAGGGGCCTGAGTGTGGAGGGACAGGCAGGTCTCTGCCATCTGTGGTCTGCCCACAAAGGGGCTACAGTTTTGTGAGAGGGGAGATTCCCTGGAGGCAAGCGTTTCCTCACATCATCTGTATTCCTTGAGGGGGATGGCACACTATTAATTTTGTTTGTTAATGAAGCTATACATTTTTTTTAAATCTCCTTAAATTCTTCAGCAAGAACTCAGTCTGGCAACTTCTTCAAGAGCTTCCATTTCCTCCCCTCTCTTCCTGGGTCACAAGTCCAGGGAACTTCCATCTCCTTCCTGGGGGACCCTAACCACCCCTACTGGTGTCCATGTTTGTAGACTTGCTCCCTTCCACTCAATTTGTCACTCCAGCTTCAAAGATCTTCCCTTAAACCTTTCAGTGGTAAGGTTCAATTCCGTTTCTATGTAAATAGTTGTGATCTTGTCGACTCTTGACTCATGGAGACTCCATGTGTGTCAAAGTAGAACTGTCCTCCACTGGGGGTTCAGTGGCTGATTTTTCAGAAGTAGATTGCCAGGCCTTTCTTCCATAGCACTGAAGTCCCCACAATAAGGCTTAAATGACTCCCCACCCTTTGGACCATCTTAGCCACCACACCCTTGCTTCCTACCCGCCTACCTACCCCATAAGGAAAAAAACAAGCCACCCTTGGCTTCAGCTCATCCTTCCAGCATACTATGTTTGTTCCTCCAAAACATCAGGGATTTTCTTCAGAGCTACATTCCCCCAAAACTTACCTTCTCTTGCCTCCCTCTCTACAGCGGTCTATGCACCGCTTCACTTGCTAACGCCTACATCCTCTTCTAGGTGAGGGCGTTCAGAGGTCTTCTCCGACCCCTGCCTCCATTAGGGAGACAGGAAATGTCCTCCATCTAAGGGCCCGTGTGATTAGATAAGTGCTACCTGGGAAATGGAGGCTCCTCTCCCCCATCTTGAGGTCGATAACATTAAGCACATCCTCAAATCCTGTCTTGCACATAAAGTGACAAGTTTAGGGAACCATTTTTTTATTTGCCTACCACATCCTCCTGTGGATCCTTCCCTTATGTCTCCGGAACACTGCCAGCATGACGCAAGCAAGGCCCTGGCTCTGTGCATGACAGGATCCCATCCACTGAGATTGAACACATTCATGGGAGCTTTACATTAGAGGAAATGGACATCTAAGGTAACCACATTAAATTAAAAGCCTATCTCGGGTCACTATGAGTCGGAATCAATTTGACAGCAGTGAGCTCAATCTGAATTATGTCTTGATGTTTGACTTCATGGGCTCTGGACTCACACTGCCAAGGTTCAGAGCTAGCTCTGCTACTAACTGACAATGTGACCAGAGAAATTATTAAACTCTTTAAATTTCAGTTTCCCCATCTATAAAAGCAGGCTTGTTTTAAGAGGCAAATTAGATAGGACTAAGTGAGTCTGTGGTATGCAGTAGATACTCATTTAATGTAATCGATTGCTAGTTTTTAAAACAATAAGAGTCTATTTTGATATTTAAATATCAGGATCCCTGGAACTGTAAGGAACCCTGGTGGCATAGTGGGTTACACACTGGACTGCTAACCACGAGGTCAGCAGCTCAAAACCACCAGCTCCTCCACAGAAGAAAGATGAGACCTTCTGATTCCATGAAGATTTAGAGCCTTAGAAACCCACAGAAGCAGTTTTGTTCTCTCCTATCGAGTCGTTATGAGTCAGACTCAGCTGGATGTCAATAAGTATGAGTATGCATACCAAACTAAATTTAAATAATCATGTGTTCTCAACAGAAAAAGCTGTCTAACTCTGGTGTATTAAGATGGCAAAGTATTTTGCCATCACCTCTTTCCTTATAAGCATTTATTTTTAAAGGTTTTTTTAAAGTTACTTTTTATTCCTACCAGCATTTATCTATTTATATAAATACATAAATGTTCTCTCTCTCTCTTTCCCCCTCTCTCATTGCTTAGCTACACCATGGTTGGAATCAAGCTAATCAGTCAAAGCCCTGACCTGTCCCTGGGGCACTTTTTTTATCCCCCACTGAAATGCCACTGCTCCCAATACTCTATTGCAGCATGCCTCAAGCTGCTCCCCCCTCAGGCCTTTGCACTTGCCTTCTCCCAGATCCTTGTACAGCTGCCTCATCATCATGCAGGACACCCCCCTCGGGGCTTCCCACTAACCCCATCCCCGGCAACATCCCTAGGCCTCAGTCTTTAGTCAATCTTCACCCCTTATTCTGATGCATCTTATTTGTGACTCTTGGTTGTGGTTAGCTGTCCTTGAATGAGCTCCAACTCATGGTCCTTGAGCCCACTCTTGTCAGTATTTAAAGTGGCTTTGAACCTCAGGAGAAGCCCTGGTGGCACAGTAGGTTGAGTTGAGCTGCTGCAGTCCCTGCCACCAACTGCTCTGAAAAGGACCACAGTAGAAGGTTCTAGATAAAATGGGTCTTAGGAAAATGTGCAACAGAACTCAAAAATCACAAAAAGTGACCAGGTTTACTGGCCAGATGAAAGCCAGTGGAACTCCCAAGACAATGGCCCTTACCCTTCGGGTCTGGAACTGAACTCACCGCCATGTTAGCATTCCCAACCATTTAAGATCCAAAGGGCAGCATTTACCCAATGACAAAGTCCAGAGTGTTAGCAAAGAAGGAAGAATGAAAACAGGAACCACAACGAGGAAGTGGATAAGTGATGGTGCATTGAGGGCGGTGGCAGTTATATAATCTCCTGTCAACTTGAGTGAAGGGGTGGAGTCTAGCTTGTCAATCAGGCCTCTGTGGGGGCTTAGTCTTATCCTGAGTATTCTGGCAACTCCTGTCTTCCTCCTGGAAGGTGGGACACACACTCTCCCTGCGAGACATTCCTGTTGACAAGTCACATGGAGCTATGCTGATATAGCCAGAATCCTGGAGCTAGAGGAGCCATGTGGAGACCCAGGCCAATGCTGAGATGCTTCTACTACCACTGGATCCACAATACTTTATACCCACTGGCCTGTGATCTTCCTGCATTTGGCGTCATTGCATATGTTGCATGAGTGTAAAGAGGAGTTTATAGACTGGTATCAGACATATGCGCTAATATCGGACTTATGGACTTGATCTGAACTGGGCTGGGATGTTTTCTTAATATACAATCACCCAACTAATACAAGGGCCCTATAATGGAAGAGTTGAATCAGAATGTGCATGAATTGTTAGATGTAAAACTACCATGTGTGCTGTTAACCTTCACCTAATCACAATAAAAAGTTAAAGGGTGGTGGGAATAAGGAAACCAAACACTCAAAGAAGAAACTAGTCTACAGGACCCACAACCCCATCAATCCTGAGACCCGAACACGGAGATGGTGCCCAGCTGCCACTAATGACCGTCCTGATCAGAGACACAATAGGTGCTCCTGGAAAAAAGGGGGTGAAAGAATAGAATAAAATCAAATTCTTAAAGGAAAAAAATTATGCCAGACCTGATGGAGTAGTTGAGAGGAGAGGAACCACCATAACTGTTACTGAGCTAACCTATAAACTATATGCCGAAGCATACCCAGAGGTCACCTGCCAGCTGAATAACAGATTGACAAATAAAACCAACAATATCCCTATGAATTAAATGCTGCTTTTTAAAAATCACCTATAGGAGACCATATTGTCAGAATTTTCCCTAATGCAAAGATAAGAAGGTAAGGGGAACAGGGAAGATGGATGAATGAAAACATAATAACTAGAAAAAAATTAATAACGATGTTGACCCATTGTGAAAAATGTAACCACTGCCACTGAACAATATGTATAGAAATTGTTAAATAGGAACTTAATTAACTGTGCAAAAGTTTACCCAAGCACAATAAAATATTATGATTATTTTTCAAAAGGGTTGGACTGCTAGCAGCAAAATTAGTGGTTCAAATCCACTAGCCACTCCAAGGGAGAAAGGCTTTCTGCACCCGTAAAGATTTACAGCCTCAGAAATCCTAATTCGCCATTCTAGTCTGCCCTATAAAGTCGCCATGAGTCTACTCGATGACAGTAGGTTTGGTCCAGTTAGGGCACTTATGTTCCAGCACCAGATCAAACACTATTCTGCATGATCCATACAGCTTTCATTGGTTAATTTGCAGAAGTCCAGGACTTTCTTCCTAATCGGAACCTCCACTGAAGCCTGTTCGCCCTGGTGCCCTTACTGCTATTTGCAACCCTAGTGGCAGACCTTTCCATGTAGAGCAGCGTTCAAGCCACCACAACACAGCAAACTAGCAAGCAAACCGTGGATTCAGGGCATTTAGACTCACCAAAACATCCTACTATTTGTGCTTTGAATGTAAATGTTCGTCCTCTTTCTTGCACTCGCCAACATAAGGACTTCCTGAGAACAAGGGCCTTTTCTGCCCCGTTCACTACTGTAGCCCCAGCGTGTAAAATAATGCCAGGGATCTGTAGTTTCTCAAAGAATATCATTGAGTTAATAAATCTTTCCTGTGATGAAAGGGAAGAAGAATGGATCATTGAGGAGGAGAACTGTAGACAAAGACTTAAGTCAAAAATCGAGATAGCTGATAAAGTGAGGAGATGGTAGAAGTGTTTCATAAATGGCTCATTTTGTAAATATCCTAATAGGGGAACACAAGGAAAATCTCCAACTATGATAATGATGATACAGATATAGTCTCTTACTCTCTTCCATAAAATTTCGGCATGTCCTTAATTGCACATTCACAAGGACACCCTGGCGAATATTCAGAAACATGTTTTCAACTCACTCAAACATACACCCACATTCATAAGCATGTTTCTTCTTAAACTGCTTCCCTGAAATGCTGTCAACCACTCTTTCTGCTCCTTCCAGATTTATGAGTTTTTTTAAATGTTGGGTGTTTTTTTTTTAAATTAAGGATTTGTTTTAATTCTCTGGGTGTTCCAGGTGTTGAGCTCATGACAGGATGGACTCTAATTGTCTCGGGCAATGTTTTTGCTTTTCTCTTGGCATTCCAGTGAAACAACCTGTGTCCACAAAAAGATGTCTTCCCTCCAAGCACAGTAATAATTGGCTTGATTTTATGAAGCATGTCACATGCCATCGCAACTCATCACTGAATACTTAGCAAAGTTAACAAACGATACACGATTAAAGTGCAGATATTTGAAATGCCAGCTAGTCTTTCCTTAGTTTTCACCCTCCTGGTAGAGGAGCAGCCCCATAGAGGCAAGTGATCACTGATTGATACCCTAACCGGGTTCAGGAAATCAGCAACAAGTAAGGTCCAAATTAGATGCGCGAAAATAAATTGATTCTGTTCTTCATACAACAGTAAGTGGGGATGCAGGAACATGACTAGGATGGGGTCATAGGCCTATGTTGCATACCGTAGTTCCCTGATAAGCCAGAGCACATTGACCCATCAACAGCACAGGCACCATGTAGGGTTCCATGGTAGAATGCAGACTCTGCATCTAGACCATTCAACTTTTCAAGGAAGGCTGAAAACAACAAACAAACAAAAAAACCCACTGCCAACAAGTTGATTCCAACTCAAAGCAGCCCTATAGGAGAAAGTAGAGTTGCTTCCTAGGGCTTCTAACCCTTCAAATCTTTATGGAAGCAGCCTTTTCTTTCTCACTCAGAACCTCTAGTGAATTTGAACTGCCAATCTTGTGGTTAGCAACTCAATATTTAGCCCATAGCACCAAGAGAAGCTGGATAACCAAATATTTATGCAAAACTCCCCCAATTTCCCAATGCTAGCACACATTCTTTAAAAGTCCTGGGTTTTTATTTAGTTGGATCTCTTCCACACCATTAGTTGACTCAACTTTGAGGAGGCAGCTCTACCCCACTTTCCAAAACCAGAGGCTCATTCTCTGGCACTCTACCAGACGATGTTCTACTGCTATTCATAAGATTTTCAGTGGCAAAAAAAATAATAAATAAATAAATAAAATAAAGATTTTCAGTGGCTAATCCCTTAGAAAGTGGACAGCTTAATCCTTCTTCCTAGTTCGTTCTTAGTCTGGAAGCTCTGCTGAAACCTGGTCACCATGAGTGACCCTGTTGGCTTTGAAATGTTGACATAGCCGTGGTATAGCTTCCAGCATCACAGCCACGCGAAAGTGACCACAGTGTGACAAACTGACATATAAATGGTGGGTTGTTCATGGTAGCAGGGACCATCTAGTTCTTCTAGTCTCGGGGTTGTGGAGGCTGGGGTTCAAATGGTCCTCTAGTCTACTGGACTAGTTCTTTCCACGCAGCCTTGATTTTCTTCACTTTTCTTTGCTACCGGCAGTGAGAGACCAATATTTTCCCATTAGATGACTGCTCGCAAGCTTTTAAGAACCTAGTCACTAATAGGGCAGAACACCGTGTTCACGGACTATGTTGATCCAATTGACCTTGATGTGCCCTGAGACTATGGGCCTGAGCCGTCAGTTCCAGAGACACATTTCCTTAAGGTATTTGGTTATGGATGAGAAGTGCTCATAATTTTGTCTCCTGCACCATACTCTAACATTGTCAAAGATAGATAGATACACACACACAATGTATGTACACATACATATATATTTGTGTATGTGTATGCATACATATATACTTCTATATATGCAGTGCACATATATATGTAGAAATATCCTCTGTCAAACCTATATATTCACAGGTGTAGTCCCATTTACCTTCCCAAACCTGTTCAGCTTGTGCATCTGCGTATGTATCAACTCATAGATTATTGTTATTACTGGTATTACATGATGTGAATGTAGTAGTGTTACCTCTGTTGCCTTTAACTAATATTAATCCCATTATCTTCCTTTGTTTTCACTACTTTGTGCTGATCTCCCCTTTATTGTATATTGTCCTCCCCTTCAGCCAAGTTAAGATGTGGCTACCCTCTTATTAGAAATGTAGCCTCCTTTTCCCTTCAACTCCTGGTAATCATCAAAGAATTTTCTTTCTGTGTAAAACGTTTTCTTTGCTTTTTATAGTCGTGGTATTATACAATATTTGTCCTTTTGTGATTGGCTAATTTCACTCAGTATTCATATTATGTGGTGTCTTGCAGATTTCTCCTTAATCCTTAACAGTTTATAGGATAGTAGGTGTGTATGTACCATAGTTTGTTTATGCATTCATCCATTGATAGTACTAGGTTGTTTCTTCTTTTTGCTATTGTGAATACTGATGTTATGAATACATAGGTATGCACATATCTATTAATGTCATGGCTCTTTTTCTGTTGGATATGTACCCAGAAGTGGATTTGCTGGTTAAATGATATTTCTATTTTTAACTTCTTAAAGAAGTGCCAAAGTGTTTTACAGTAATTTTACCATGTTACAATCCCATCACCAGTGTATTAGGGCTCTAGTATCTAGTCTCTTAACACTCTCAACAGTTTTTGCAGTTTTCTTTTCTGTTTTTGAATTTTCCTATTAATGCTGAGATGAGAAGTTATCTCATTGTTGTTCTGATTTGCATCTCTCTAATGACTAATGAGGAGCCCCGATGGCATTGTGATTTACATGTCATGTTGCTAACCATAGAGTCATCATTTCAAATCCTTCAGTAGCTACTTGGAAGAAAGATGAGCCTAAATGAATTCAATGGCAGTGGTGTTGGTGTGATTTGGGAACAGCTAGTGATCATAAACATTTCTTTATGTGTTTGCGTATTTGAACATGTTCTTTGGTGAAATGTCCATTTATGTACTCTGCCACATATTTGTCTTTTTCTTTAAGAGATGCTGAAGTTTTCTGCCCTCAATAGGTCATGAGAAGATTAATACATGTGTGTTCCTTGCAAATGGATTTTGGGCTTCCATTGTCATCCATAGCCCTCCACAAACTGAGTGTTCACAATTAAACTCTGATACCATTCCCTCCTTCAAATTTGGAATTTATTATTAACAACCTTTGGATCACACAGGCTGATGTGCTTCTTCGATAATATGGACTTAGTTGATGGCTGCATCTTTGAAGAAAAGCCTTGAAGACCCCGGTTGCTATTTTTGTCTGATAGCCAGGCACTATCTGATTTCTTCACCACACTTCGCTATAGCACCCATATCTTCAGTGATCTGTTCCTGAGAGCAAAGCATCAAGCATAACCATGTCATAAGAACTACTTGTTCTTACATTGTGGCTAGACTGAAGTGCCAGCTCTAAATCCAATCAGAAATCTATGGTTTACATATGTCTCTGGTTCACTTTAGCGATGTCATCATTTCATGATAGAGAACATAATAAATCATCCTCCTGGAGCATAAAGTGATAATATTGATAATGTCATTAATTTAGCCAGTGGTATAGAACTTAAAATGCTGTTGAGAAAAGGAAATTATACGGGTATAGGCTGGCTTCAAGTACAATAAGTGAATTTTTACCTACACAATTCTTATACTTAAGATTAACCTCTAAGTGACTGGACATTATTTACCAGAAAAATTGGGGTCATTTAAAGGGTAAGACTTTCCATAACACTCATTCACAAAGGCAAACCATGCCTACCAGACTAACACATGTCACAAGAAAACAATGAGGTCATTAAAACAGTAAATATATGGTACCTAGGCCACCTTTTTTTTTTTACTCCTCCTATTCTGGAACTTACATCACATGTAACATTTCTTTTGATGATGTTCAACATAATTCTTATTTTTTGTTTGTTTTTGTTTTAATTATGTTATTCTGTTTCTTCCTCTAAAAGACTAGAATTGAGAGATTTGTCTTCAATCTTGCTAATTCTATCTTTTATTGATTCAGTTCTATCCCTTTGCCATTTCAACACATTATCTATTTCTGAAATATTAGTTTTAATTTTCTGGATTATTTTTGCTAGTATTATATGAGTTCTAATTTTCCATTTATCCTGTCAGTTTATCCTGAGTTCTTCTAGAAATGTGTGTTTTCCTTTTTTGTGTCTGAGTTGTCCTTAAACTTTCTCTCAATCTCTTGAGGTTCCTAAAATAATTCTTCTGAATTCATTTTCAGGTGGTTCCAATGTCATTTGTTCCTCAAGAGGATTTTTTGACTCTGTATTTTGGTCACTTGTTTGAGCCACTCTATGTTGTTTCCTTGTGTGAACAAAGGTTGTCTGTTGTCTTTGAAATATTGTGGTGTTGTTATATTTATAGTTACGTGATGATTGTATGTTGGTAATTTTTACCCAGACCCTTTTTTTTGGTTAGGGATTTTTTTATTGTTGTTATTGTTTTGCTTTATTTTGTTTTGATAAATCCAATTCAGTGGGATGGGTGTGTTACTCTGTTCACTATTTTGGCACCATGAAAGGGTTCACTGTCTCTCGCTTGGTTGGTGTGATAGAAAATGGGAGTGTGTGTGCAGTTTTCTACTCAATGTTCATATAAAGCAGTTCATGTAGTTTATATACAGCAGAGTGTGCTGGGATGGTAATGTCTGTGGTATAGGAACAGGTGTTGTCAGCCACCCTAGTAGGTTTAGCTGCAGGAGGTGTCAGGCATTCAGTAGGGAACAGCACATTCTACTGTCCTGAGGAGGCAGCCACCATGTGCCTCTAAATAGGGGAATGTTATGCACCCCACAGGCAAACCACAAGGGAGTGCATCCAACCTCAGGCAAAACAGGGGATGCCTGGTGGGTGGGATTATCATTGGCCACTAGATGTGTGGGGGTGGAATGTAGTCACACTTCTTGTCATTGAGAGGGTGTGAGAAATAAAGTAGAAAGGGCACCTTTCTGGTTGGCTTCCAACAGTGTAGTCCTGGGTGAAGGGAGCTGATTACCAGGTCCCTGTCATGATTGGTACACTGCTTAAAAAAACTCAAAGTGGCCATGCTGTGTGAGTCCAGTTGGCAATTCTCTGCACCATATATCTCCTTATTCTCTGTTTTTGTTTAGTTTCTTCTGATCAGCATTTGATCTACTTCTTTATACTTTGCTTTGAAGCTCAAAGTTCCAGGATTATCATACATATCTGTTTCATTTGGTTTCTGGTGTCCTTGTTGTACTGGGTCTGGGTAACTTGTCTGCCTATGCTGTCATAGTGCCAGAAGTTCTTCAAAGCACTGCATTTAAAAATATAGCTAGCAATATCGTATGACCTCACTTCCATAATAAGACAAGAAAAGACAAAGTTTGCTAGTGGTTACAAGGGGTGGAGAAAAAGGAATAAAGGAGGTCAACAGTATGGGAAAATTGTACCAATTGAAAACAGAATTGTACAGTTGATTGTTATACTCAGTCAATGAATTGTACATCTATAAAAAGGTGAATTGGCAAAAGGTATCGGATAGATATTTATAACAATAACAAATCAGCTGAGGCCACATATGTACAACAAAACACCTCATGAAATTGGTTCCCTGGTTTGGAAGTTTAGGGCCATGATCTCATAGAACATCTCAGTTAATTGGCCTAATAATGTACTTAGTACTTCTGTTCTGACTCCTGATTTATTGTGTAGCACCTGGAATCTTAACAGCTTGCAAGTAATCATCCACAGTACAACAATAAACCTATATTCACCTGGAACAATGGAGGAAGACAGAGAGTAAAGTTCAGGATGATAATATCGAATGTGTGGCTAATTGCCTCCATAAACTACTGTCTCCTTTGCCCTGAGACCAGAAATGAATGGCACCCAGCTATCACTACTGAACATCTTGATCAAGTATTTCATAGTAGAATCCTGATCAAAGGGGAAAGTGCAAAATGGAATTTCAAATCCTCATGGAATCAAAACTTTCTGGAGTCATGAAGAGTGGATGAACCCCTGAAACTATTGCCTTATGATAATCCTTAAAGATTAAACCAAAGTATCCCCTGATATCTTCTTAAAACCACACAGTAGTGTCAATTAACTGGCAAAGAAATATCTGCCTTGAGCATTTTGCTCTTTTAAGAACTAACTATATGGTATCAAATTGATAACAGAATTTTAGGGATCAATGAATTTATGTTAATGAGGGAGAAGCAACTCAGAAAAAATATGGGGGAGAATGGTTTGCAACTCACGGACTCAATGTCACTAACTTGCACATATAGAAACTATTGTATTGGTTTATATTTGGCTGTGTATATGTAATCAGCAACAGGAAAAATATATATGCAGATCATATTCAAACTGAAGGTCACCAGTTTATGACTTTTTTCTAGAAGTTCAGAGAACAAAGAAAAAGGACAAACACCATGAGAGGGGGTGCACAAATGAAAGAAATCCGATTTTAGCAAAGATGTGGAATTTCAGGAAGGCAGAAAAAAACCTGTGCTCAGGGACAATGTAGTTGTTTCTGACTTAATGCAAATACCCTATGTTGGTAAGAGAGCCAATACCCTATGATGATAATGACATGAAGAACTAAAGAACAAAAAAAATGAAGCTTAGGTAGACCAATAAACAAAACCTGAATTGATTAGTCCTCCCCAAAACTTAAACCCAACACTACTGAGGCAATTTTTACCCATAATCACCCTATAAGACACAGTAGAACTGCTCCGTATGGTTTCTGAGAATATCACTATTTACTGGAGCAGCCTCATCTTTCTCCCATGGTCATCCCCAAGTGGGAAAGAAAAAGGTTGACAGAAAACTTAAAGACAAATTTGAACAGCAGAGCTGAAAATATAAAAAAGAATGGGCATGACACTTTGCAGAAAATGAACAGAAGTTTCTTGATTCACAAGAATTTAGGTCTACAGGCCAGGAGGAGATTTTGTCCACATATGAAGTCAGTAAATGTTCTACAGTCAACCTTATAATTGGCGTTGCCTTGAATCTCCAAGTTGTTGCTGTTGTTAGGTGCTATCAAGTTAATGCCAACCCATAGCAAACCTATGCACAACAGAACGAACCACTGCATGTTCCTGCACCATCCTCACAATATTTCCTATGCCTGAGACCATTGTTGCAGCCACTCTGTTAATCCGTCTAGTTAAAGGCCTTCCTCTTTTTCACTGCCCCTCCACTTTACCAAGGATGATATCCTTCTCCAGGGAATGGTGTCTCCTAACAATATGCCCAAAGTTGGAAAGACAAAGTTTTCATATCATAGCTTCTAAGGAATACTCTGACCTTACTACTTCCAAGACAAATCAGCTTGTCCTTTTGGCAGTCCATGGTACTTTAAATATTCTTTGCCAGCACCAAATTCAAATGCATTGATTCTTCTTTGACTTTCCTTATTCAATACCCAACTTTCACATGTATATGAGGCAATGGAAAATACTATGGCTTAGATCAGGCACACCTTAGTATCCTCGAAGTAACATCCTTGCTTTTCAATACTCTAAACAAGTCTTGTGAATCAGATTTACCTAAAATGCAATGCATCTTTGATCCCTTGACTGCTGCTTCCAAGAGCATTGATTGTGGATTCAAGCAAGACAAACATCCTTGACATCAAACTTTTTCTCAATTTACTATGATGTTACCTATTGGTCCAGTTGTGAGAATTTTTAGTCTTCTTTACATTAAGTCATAATGCATATTGAAGACTGCAATCCTTGATCATCATTAGCAAATGCTTCAATTCCTCCTTGCTTTCAGCAAGTAAGGTTATATATATTATCTGCATATCATAGGTTGTTAATAAGCCATGCTCCAATCCTGATGCCACATTCTTCTTCATATAATCCAGCTTCTCTGATTATTTGCTCAGCATACAGATTGAATAAGTATAGTGAAGGATATATACAATCCTGACCCACACTTTCCCTGGTTTAAACCATGCAATATTCCCTTGTTCTGTTCTCACAACTGCCTCTTGATCGATGTACAAGTTAGGCATGAGCAAAGTGAAGGTTTCTGGAATTCTCATTCTTCTAAAGGTTATCTGTTAGTTTCTTATGGTCCACACAGTTGAATGCCTTTGCATATTAATAAAACACAAGTAAACAGTTTATGTATTCTCTGCTGTCAGCCAAGATCCATCTGACATCAGCAATGATATCCCTTGTTCCATGTCTACTTCTGCATCTGGCCTCAACCTCTGACAATTCCTTGTCAATGTATTGCTACAACTATTGTTGAATTATTAATTTTACTTGTCTACATTATCAATGAGATTATTCTGTGACTTGAGTATTCTGTTGATCACCTTTCTTTGGAATGGGTACAAATATAGGTCTCTTTCAGAGTCAGTTGACCAAGTAGCTGTCTTCCAAATTTCCTGGCTTAGATGAGTAAGTGCTTCCAGTGCCTCATCAGCCTGTTGAAACATTTTCAATTGGTATTCCATCAATTCCTGGAGCATTGTTTTTTACTAATTCATTCAGTACAACCTGAACTTCTTCTTTGAGCACCATTGGTTCTTGCTCAGATGTTACCTCCTGAAATGCTGGAGCTTTGACTAGGTTTGGGGGGTTGTTTGTTCTTTGGTACAGTAACTCTGTATTCTTTCCATCTGCTCTTGATGCATCCCACATCATTCAATATTTTCCCATAGAATATTTTAATATTGAAAATCAAGAACATCTCAAAGACAGATTTGCTGCATTGAACACTTATGAAAGAAGACCTGATGAGCTATGGGAGGACATCAAGACCATCATCCACGAAGAAATCAACAAGTCATTCAAAAGAGAGAAAAGAAAGGAGAGATCAAAGTGGATGTCAGAAGAGACTGAAAATTACTCCTACCCATAGAGAAACTAAAACAAATGGAAGACAATAGGAAGTCAAAGAGCTGAATAAAAAATGTCGAAGGGCAGCTCGAGAAGACAAAACCAAATAGTAGAATGACCTGGAATTAGGAAATCAAAAGGGAAGAGCATGTTCAGTATATCTTGAACTGAAAGAACGAGAGAAAAAAATGCCAGCTTCAAGTTGCAATTTTAAAAGATTCTATGGGTAAAATATAGAATGATTTTTAAAAATCAAGAATAAAATATCCAAGACTGAATAGAATCTAGTTATCTATGACAGCTGCATGTCAGAACTTTTGAGAGAGGCTCAGGAGGCCCCTGGAGGGGGAACCCAGCCTCATAAATCCCTTTATTCAATCATGTTGAGGCTCATAGGAAAGCCTCCGCCTCATCTCCCTACAGCAATTTTAGATTGAACCAAAAGTCTAAACTCAATACCATCAAGTTCATTCCACCTCAGAGTGACCCTAGAGAAAACAGTCAATTAATGGACTTTGAGAAGTGAACCTAGTATCTACTATCACCTATTCCTTCCTTTTTTCTTCTCCCTACAGACTTTAGCTCAATGATCTGACAATTTTACTCCCTTTTTAAAAAAAAATCATTTATTGGGGGGCTCATACAGCTCTTATCACAATACATACATACATACATTGTGTCAAGCATATTTGTACATTTGTTGCCATCATCATTTTCAAAACATTTTCTTTTTTTCTCAGGTTTTTTTTTTCATATTTTAAAATGTTTTATTGGTTTGGATTTTTTAACAAATCATTTTATTGGGTGCTATAAAACTCTTATCACACTCCATACATTTGTTGCCATTAT
>NW_022111365.1:62830-64636 GCF_000313985.2 Echinops telfairi | reverse complement strand
CCCACAATCACATTGAGATCTGACAGTTTTTCTACTTCTTGTCTGGGTAATGCAAACAGTGAAGTGCTCAGCTACTAGCTGAATGGTTGGCAGTTCAAACTCATCCAGAAGTACCTCAAAGGTTTGGCAGAGTTTCTGAAATCCATAACCTTTAAAACCCCACTCTGTCTGCATGAGTCAGTCAACTCCACAGCAACGAACAACAGAGAAGTACTGTGGACTTCACAGCTCAGGGAGATAGGAGCTTCTGCTCTTTGCGACTATAGTTCATGCTGTAGAGTCAACTCTGAGGCATAGTGATCTTATGTAGAACAGAATGAAGCATTGCCCCTCTCTGTGCCATCTTCATGATGTATATTTAAGTCTATTTTCATGGCTATTGTGTAAATTGAGGGTTTCTTTTGTCTTCGTTACCAAACATGATGTCCTTTTCTAGCTATTGGTCTCTCCTGATGACAAGCCCAAAATAAGCAAGATGAAGTCTTGTCCTACTAGCTTCTAAGAATTATTTGGGTTGTATTTCTTCTAAGGCTGATTTGTTCCTTCTTCTACGATATATTCAAAACTCTACACCAACCCTACAGTCCAGATCCAACAAGTGATCAGCCTATCAAGACACCCTGTCTTCCTTTTTTTCATTGTCCAACTTTTGCATGAAAATGAAGTGATCAAAAAGATAATGGCTTGGGTCAAGTGTTGGTTAAGTACTGACTGCCTGGCTTTGAATCTGACACTGCCAGTCAGGTGACGTGAAACAAGTTGATTAACCTCTCTGTGCATCAGATGCCCCGTCTTAAATGAAAAAGACTGTAAAGACAAGTTTCTGCACAGAGTTATGATGAATAAATGAGTTGATTTTTGTAAAGCATTCACACCAGCGCCTTCACAGTCTAAGTGCTATATAAATGTCTTCATATAAATCAATCAATCAGACCTCGGGCCATCTGCTTCTAGCCTTCACAGAGTGGCCCCTTTGGTAAACCAGGTGCATGTATCTGACCCTCAGGAGCTAACTACAGACAGGGTTCTTTTCGAGATTCCCATAACGTTACACATGGAAATGAACAAGAGCTTGCAATCTTCCAAACGTGCCTAGCCACACTCTTTGTGAAGTTCCTGTGAAGAAAAGAAAATCTGTGAAGCTGCTCAAAAGGAGCACTTATAGGGGAAAAATGGGTCAGGTTCAAATCCACAGGGCTTCAGTATACTCATTAGGCTCCCACCTCAAATGAAGGATGAGGTGCTTTAAGGTGACTGAAACCCTGGGAATGTAGCTCAGATGTAGTATTCATATTTTCTTGTAAGGTACAAAAGATACCTCCAACTTCAAATATAATTTAAGGGGAGTATTTATTAAGTCTTAAACAGGAAAAGACAAGAAAAAGTCACATCCTACAGATGAGGGAGATAATTAGCATGAAGTCATAATGGCATCCAAGGGTTTGCAGAGACTCAGAGTCTTAAAAAGGACATGGGAGGGCACAGGAAACTATCCAAAAAAAAACATGTTTGGTGGAACATCAGTACATCATAGTTGGCAACAAATGTACAAATGTGCTTGACACAATGGATGGACATATGGATGTGATAATTTAAAAAATGATTTTTAAAAATACATCATAGTTATAGGTGGGACTACAGAAATGGGATTGGACCATGATTAGGAGACATACATTATGTTAGATAGAAAGGGGGAACCGATTGCAAGGATCTACACATAACCTCCTCCCTGGGGGGATGGACAACAGAAAAGTGGATGAAGGGAGATGTCGGCAGTGTAAGCTATGACAAAATAATAATAATTTA
>NW_022111365.1:60858-62730 GCF_000313985.2 Echinops telfairi | reverse complement strand
CTTTCTAGCCTTGGGAGTCAGGAACGACTCATGATTATGTGACCCCAGTACAGTGATCTCCATCAAGGACACACCCAGGAAAGCCCCTAAGGGAAGTTGCCTGTCCTTGGGCTGCATAGTGGGTGATGGTGGTAATCCACTTTCTAATGCACTCTGCCTGAGGGCAAGACAGGCACATCCTTGGTTAATGGTCCGGAGGAATTCAGTGGAGGCTCCGTCCAGGTAAGCACTCTACAAATGGATCTTGGACTTTCACGGTTATCCATAGCCTTCTAAACCCTTCCGAAATTAAGCTCTAAGACAACTGAAAAGTCTACAGAGTGTTCTCTGCTTCATGCCACCCAAACATGGATATTGGTACAATGACCTCATGATTCTGCTTCAAGTTGCTGCTGTGGTTCATTGCCATCAAGTCAGTTCTGACTCATGAGAACCCCACATGTTCACAGTAGAACAACTCCATAGGGTTTTAAAGGCTGTGACCTTTGAAAAGCAGATGTCTTCCCACAGAGCTTCCTCTTTTGTGTAGTTATGTAGTAGTGTATCACAGGGAGGTACTATACTCTATTTAAACATTCCCCTATTAATAGATTCTAATATCTTTCTCTTTATAACTAGTGGAAAGTATTGAAATCATGTGACATTATGCAAATATACAATAATAGTCTACACTACATCCTTCAAGAGTACTCTCAAACCTTTTAACATGTGTTTATCATTTTGATAGATATTGCCAAATTGCTTTCTTACCTGACAATGACATAAGAGAGTTCTGTTCCTCATGGAAACACTGACATGGTGTAAGATCATTGGATTTTTTTTCCAGTCTGATAGGTAAAAATTGCTTTCTGAATATTTTTAACTTGTATACTGTATGAACTGCTCACCTATTTTACCCACTGAGGAGATGCTCTATTGCTGTTATCTCTGACACCTTTATTAGGAAGGTCAGCCTTTTTCTATGATGTGAGCTGCAAATCTTTTTTCCTAGCTTATAGTATTTTCACATGATTTCCTTCCATGTAGATTTCCTTTTTATTTTCTCTATATCAATCTTCTAGCTTTTGCATTTTGAATCACAGAAATGTCTAACTTGTTTTATGGAAGTTTTAACCAGGAAATTCTTTTAAGTGTTTAGCTAGCATTTTCATCGACTTAGTAAATTAAAAATTTTTTTAATCTTTGGTCCATATGGAGTTCATTCTTTTTAATTTTTCAACTTTTTCTCACATAGGACAAGGGGAGGGTCTCCTGTGTCCTCTTTCTTCACCCAGCCACTGCCTTCACTCCCCTTTCCTCCTAACCTGAACTTGGCCCTGGCACTAGGCTTAGACATTACAACAGCTGACAGAAATGTAGACTTGAGGAAAAAGCAACAACCCTAGGCCACATCCCAGAGAGATCAGAATTTCCACACGAACCTGAGCTGCCTGGGATGAAACGAGGCTTGGTGGAATTCAAGGAGGCAACTGAAAGGACCCGAACGATGGTGGCCTCAGCCACTTAAAATTCTTGGAAGCATTGAACAGAGTCTCTGGAAAGGAAGAAAAACGGACTTAAAAAGCAATCCCAGGGCTTCACCATGTGTTCTTCGTGGTAGATTCAGGACAAGGATTTGAGGGACCCTATGGGAGTATCCTTTCCCTGCTCTCCACTAATCCTCTCAAAATCGCCCAGGCTCTACAGCTGTTGGGTAGCCAGATAAACTGCTCAATTATTCTTGGCCTAGATGGGGCGGCTTGCCTCAAAGGCTCCAGGCTTCGGGATTCGGGCTACTTCAATCAGCCAAGGCCCTCCCAGGCTGCCTTGCCGGCAAGGGGAACAGTGGCTATTTGAAGACAGCAGGGCTTCTAGTAAGATTCCCCCTTCCAC
>NW_022111365.1:57410-60254 GCF_000313985.2 Echinops telfairi | reverse complement strand
ATATATATATATATTGCATGAGCATGAGCATGTCTTGAATTGAGGCTAGATTCTCAGCTTCTGTGGAGCCCAGAATCCATTCACTTGTCCACAGATTATGTATGACTCTGATTTATTTTAATGGTCTCATTATCATTTTATAACAAACAACATTGTCAATTGTTCTTCTGGGATATAAGGCAATTCCATTGATAGCATAAATAATTTCTCTAATGGCATAGAAGTTAAGATACTGTTGAAAAGGGGAAGTTTTGCAAATATAGCCCTGCTGTGAACCAAAATCCACGAATTGTTGCTTTGTACATATTGAATTCTTAAATGATTAAGCTTTGTTTACATTGACCATGAAGGTTGGTTATAGGGAAACTTTTCCAGTAATTGATACCACATTCTTCTCTGATTACTTGCTCAGCATACAAATTGCACTGAAGGTATTAGCCAAAAGCAAGGTTCTAGGAATTGATGGGCTACCAATAGAAATCAATACCAATAGTATACCAGTATACTGATGAAGCACTGGGAGCACTTATTGGTCTATGCCAAGAAATGTAGAAAACAGGTACTTGGCCAACTGACTGGAAGAGATCCATATTTGTACCCATTCCAAATCCAATCGTGCCATCATCAATGCCCACACAGCACCTCCAAAACTCACTGACATGGAGTTGCCTCTGACTCACAGGAGCCCTGGAGCCAGGCTGTGGGTTTCCAAGACTGTAAGTCTTTACAAGAGTAGAACGTCTCATCTTTCTCCCTAGGAGTAAGTGGCTGGTGGTTTCTGACCTTGAGGTTAGCAGGCCAACTCATACCCACTACCAGTACTACAAAGCAGAGTATGCCAAACTTTGTCAATCGTGTATTTTTCTCTTGGCCACGCAAATGGTTAACACCAAAAGGTGGATGTTCAAGTCCACCCAGAGGGCCTCAAAAGAAAAGCCTGGCCGTCTGCTTCCCCCAACATCAGTCAGTGAAGGTCCTAGAGAGCACAGTTCTCTGACACATGTGCGGTCACCCAGAGTCAGACTCTAGTTTCAACTAGTATTCTTATGAGTACGTTTTTACCATGCATGCCCAAAGTATTTATTGAAACAATATGAGATATTCTGATAATTTAATGAATGCTATACAATATAGCTTCTTATACTACAAAGGATCGTCTTCTTCCCATTTTAGAGACAACTGTTGCAGAAGACACTCATATGCAGTTCTGTCCTCAAGAAGCTTATAATCTATTTGAGAAGACTTAAAAACAAGAAAGAAGCTTGTAAACAAGCGGCCATCTAGCAGGAAAACAACAAAGCCCACAGGGAAGAAGCACACCAGCCTGTATGATGAGGAGATGTCAAAGGGATCAGGGATCAGGCATCAGAAGACCCAAAACAATCAATTATATAAATGAAAACTATGGGGGTCAGAGTGGAGACTGAAAGCCCATCTTTAGGCAATTGGACATCCCCTCACAGAAGGGTCACAAGGATGGAACACCTCCTAACCTGAACTTGGCCCTGGCACTAGGCTTAGACATTACAACAGCTGACAGAAATGTAGACTTGAGGAAAAAGCAACAACCCTAGGCCACATCCCAGAGAGATCAGAATTTCCACACGAACCTGAGCTGCCTGGGATGAAACGAGGCTTGGTGGAATTCAAGGAGGCAACTGAAAGGACCCGAACGATGGTGGCCTCAGCCACTTAAAATTCTTGGAAGCATTGAACAGAGTCTCTGGAAAGGAAGAAAAACGGACTTAAAAAGCAATCCCAGGGCTTCACCATGTGTTCTTCGTGGTAGATTCAGGACAAGGATTTGAGGGACCCTATGGGAGTATCCTTTCCCTGCTCTCCACTAATCCTCTCAAAATCGCCCAGGCTCTACAGCTGTTGGGTAGCCAGATAAACTGCTCAATTATTCTTGGCCTAGATGGGGCGGCTTGCCTCAAAGGCTCCAGGCTTCGGGATTCGGGCTACTTCAATCAGCCAAGGCCCTCCCAGGCTGCCTTGCCGGCAAGGGGAACAGTGGCTATTTGAAGACAGCAGGGCTTCTAGTAAGATTCCCCCTTCCACGCCCTTTTCATCCCCATCCAGACAGGCCTGGGGCGGCCGTCACCTCCCCACAGACCTGTGGGGCATCAGAGTTAACAACAACAAGGAACACTGCCAACACAGAGTCTAGGCGATAAAATAATTTACAAATGAAAGGGAGTTTAGAGGCACTGTCGGAACAAATGCTTCCAAAATAGTTCCCGAAATCTCAGGGAGGCACATTCTCAGAGGAGATGTCTCTGCAGCTGCCGTCTCCATGGCAAAGGGGGCAACAGATGCCCGGCCAGGAGTGCTCACTGCAAATATCAGCTCCAGCCGAGCGCCAGCTCAGGGAAGGCATGGCAGACTGGTCACCTTCGCCATAGTAATGGACTGGTAATTAGCGTGAGGTTCCTCTCCATTTGCCTGCAAGCCCTCCCCCGTCCCTGACTTCAGAGAGACTCACTAATAAATGGTTGACAGCTGGTGAGAGCTGGGCCCTGTCTGGCAGTTGCTGGGGGAAATACCCTTTGTTGGGGGGTTTGATCCCCCAGGCTGCCACCAAGGTCTAAATAGAGCTGGTATGTTCTCCCTTCAGCTAATTTCTCTACTCAGCTATTCTACCCGCTTTTCTCCCGTTCCTTCTCTGTCCTCAAAACCTTATTTCAATGTCTCAAGAGGTCCAGAGGCAGCCCAAAGAAGTGACTTAAGGTAACTTTCTCTATTCGCCCACTCCATAATTTCCATCATCCCTAAACCCACTTCAAGTATAATTAACAGCAATGGGTTATAGTTATAATACGTATTTAACAGAAGTCCCCTAAC
>NW_022111365.1:48877-57310 GCF_000313985.2 Echinops telfairi | reverse complement strand
GAATCCTACTTTGCGGAATTTCATTGATCACGGTAGGGTCTAGAACCGATTAACCGCGATAAACGAGGGTTCACTGTATTCTTTAAAAGGGTCCAGCAAATTTGTATGATACGCAAATGGATCTGGAACACATCAAGACTAGAAAACAGCTGATTTGAAGGGAGGAAAGGGGAAAAAACTTTCTAAAGGAGAATACATATACATTGTGCCTCAAGTTATCCAGCTTTTGTAGAAAGAACAATTTAGGCCTGACAGCATACTACTCCAAATGCTACCCTAGGAGATTAAGGCGTTTCCGAGGTCTGAGACTCTATCTGTAGGCTAGTGACTGTTTAACTTCTTTCAGCAGTGCCCACTTTTCAGGTGAAATCTAGCATGAGACCCAATCTGTAAACGCAAATCAGAGTGAAGTAAGGAGGATCCCAGATCATCATTTCTTCAGCTTTCCCACCCTGGCAAGTCCAGGGAAGCCAAGTGCTAGAACCCAGCCAGAATCTCTGCACTGGGCATTCTTGAACCTGTGATCTGACCATTCTCCCTTCTTCGCATCCTCTTCATTCATTCCACAAGCCATTCACAATTCCTCCCTCCACCAGCATTCACCTGGGAATACCGTATGTCCCTTGCTCCCTGGACAAAATCTCCTTTTACTGAGCCCAACACTTCTTTTCTTCCAGGTATGATCCAAGAACCACCACTATCTGAAGCATCTGGCTTGCTTGTTAATGACTCGTAATATTTGGACCATCCCAAACCAACTGCATCAGAATTACTAGGTAGAAGCTACGTAGATGTTGGGGACCACTCCCAGCGAGCTCTGCCATGGAGCTAAGTTCAATCAACACACGTCCCATCTACTAGGTCTTTACATACTTGACTCAGCCTGAGTGAACCAGGAAACCCAGATGGCATAGTGGGTTTCCCATTGGTCTGATAGCTGCAAAATCAGCCGTGCAAATACACCATAAAGATTTAAAACCTCAGAAACCCAGAGAACTAGTTCCAACTGTCCTCTAGTGTCCCTGTGAATTGGAATCCATTCAATAAAAGTGGGTTTTTTTTTTTAAATGTGTTTTGTTTTGTTTTGTTTTGAATGAGCCTACCCAAAAGCTAAAGATAGATCCAGGTGGAGATGAAAATTCCATGGCTCTATGGTGAACAATACTGAGGTGACAATCCTGTCTCTCTCCGGTCTGGATGCAAAGTGGAAGGAGATTTTTAGGTTAAAGTTAAATATAGTGCCTAGAGCTTTGCAGGCATCTACAGAGGAACAAGAGAAGCTCAGAGTAGAATTCACTAACCAATCATCTGCTGTCAAGGTGGAGGCAGGTATAGTCAGCTCAGGTGAGAGAGGCTGATTAACCCCTACAATTTGGGATATCCAATTGAGTGGGAGAGCCCTTGAAGCTTGTACATTTCTCCACTGTTAAAGCATAGTGACCCAATTGGGAGCAACTCTTAGTTCCTCAGTAGACTATGATGTTCTTGATAGATGAATTTCTCAAACTATCTTTCAAGTATCATGCTCAAATACTTTTAAGCCTTCATGACGTCATGGGTTGACGGTTGGTCTGCTAACCGTAAGGTCAGCAGTTTGAAAGCACCAGCTTCGTGGTGCTTTCTACTCCCATAAAAACCTACAGTGTCAGAAACCCACAGGGCAATTCTACTCTGTCCCACAGGATCGCTATGAGTCAAAATTGATATATAAAAGTATTTTTAGGGTTTTAACGATTGGAACTTTGAATGCATGGTGGTGGCCAAGTAAAAAAACCTACAGTGACTTCGAAGTTTTGAAATACATGGAGAAATGAAAAGCAGTAAGTTTGAAAACCAAAAAAACTAAACTCACGGCCATCGAGTCAATATTGACTCACAGCAACCCTAGCTAGGATAGACCCTCGGATAGAGCTGCTTTTCTGAGTTCCCAAGGCTCTAACTGTTTCCAAGAGTAGAAAGCCCCATTTCTCTCCCACTGGGCTGCTGACAGTTTCAAACTGCTAATCTTATAGACCACAGCCCAGCGCATCATCACTTGCCACTGTTTAGTGTTTTCATTGCAATAACTAGATATTTCAAGTTAAACCAAAAAAACAAAAAACAACAACATTGATTTAACGTTTTGGATGTGGTCTTCTGTAAAAATAGAAATATATACATATATTTATTTATGTTTAAGTCATCTAAACATTCTTGCTCTTACCTTTTTTGTGTAGCCTAGAGTTAAATAAATAAGGAATAAATAAGAACACAGAATGAGATATATGTAATCTTTTTCATTCTTATGACACTTTTATGAGTATTATATTTTATTTATAATATTATAAATATTTTAATGTTTTATTTTATTTATAGTTTAGCCCAAACTTGTTCTTCATTTTTAGTAATTTTTGATGTTTCTACATCTACAGATGACAAACTCCTTCAGAAGAGAGAGGACAGCTAATCTTCCTCAGTACCAACTTGGATGTGTGCCATTGTTTTGGGTGCATGACCATCAATGCATACGTTAAAAAGAACAGAGGGCTAAAAAAGAAAAAAGGAAGAGGTGATGAGTAGCTAATTTGACTGGGGGCAGTGGTAGTTTAATGTTAGAATTCTCACCTTCCAAGTGAGAAGCCCAGATTTGATTTCTAGCCACCCATAAATTAGTGGAGATTTGCATAGTGCCATCATGCTGTGCAGGTTTCAGAGAACTTTCCCATCAGGCAGACTAAGAAGGCTTTACGATCTTGTTCCAAATGCCAGTCCATGAAAACCTGTGGACGGCAATGGTCTGACCCACAGCAAATCCGGGGACGCACCGACCATTGTGACATCACTCCGTCCCACTTTGCCTGGGGTCACCATGCGAGTTGGGGCCAACTCAAAGGAGGTTAACAACAGTGCACTAAATGTCTGTCATACACCACGATGAATGTTAACACGTATTAACGCGCTTACTTCTTCTATCCACCTTACGAGGTAAGTCCAACTGCACAGAAGATGTGAGTTAGTTGCAGGGCAGTTAGGTCAATGACCCAGTCACACAGGCAGTAAAAGGCAAAGGCTCCATTTGAACCCTGTTAGCCCCACTCCAGAATCCATGTTCTTAAACATTTCCTAAGAATGCAGGAGAAAATCTATTCCCTTGTGGGAATGTAGAACATTATGAGGGCTGATGAAAGGATGAAGTGGATACATTCCACAAAGAAAGGAAACTGGACCCTAGAATCTTTCCCCCAACTCGGTCTCTAAGGAGCTAAGGAGGGGTCTCTCCAAAACAAGGGCAATGAGCCTATTGTCCGGGCCTCAGCCACCAGTAAATTCACCCAGAGCACAAGTTTCCTCATCAACTTCAGTCTCTCCGCTTCCACCTCCCAGAGACCTTTCCTGCCTCTACGTGGACTGGGAGAGCTGTTGGGAGAAATATGGGTGCTTTTCCATTGGTGGGAAGACCCAGATTAGAGAGCCCAACTGGTATCACAAGGTTTCCACTTGAGAGTCCCAGCCAGGCTGCACCCAACCCTAGCTGGCATAAGAACACAATTCTCACTGACCAGAATTAAAGCCATCCTTCATCCTACCCACTGTCCCCTGTTCATTCGTTCAAACTCTTTAGTGCAAATTAATAAGATTTTTCTGATGTTCCTGAATCTTCTCTCTACAACCCAACCCTACCTGCTATGTCCAAAGCTACCAGAGACCCTCCAGGTTTGGGTCCCAGCTGTGGGACTAGGCAACATCTATCCCTTTTGAGGAAGGACCTGGTTACATGGGACCTGAGATAACTTTCAGCCATGGAGGGATAGAAAGAAGGGTCTTTATTTTGCAGGTAGTGACTACGTGATGAATTTACTAAGTGAGTGAACGTGAACGTCCTGCTCGAACATCATTTACTCTGGCTCCAGTAATAATATTCAAAGTAAATATGTTCATGGATAAATATAGTAGCAATGAAAAACATGGTTATATCGATAGCCCAAGGCATAAAATATCAGTATAGTTTCACAAGAAACTGGCTTGGTTTGGTTTTTCATGGAGAGCACTGTGTTGTGCAACTTCCTTCTAAATACAAAGTAAATCAAGTTATGATACTTCATTCATTCACTCAACAAACATGTCCTAAACATGCACCACACCGTGAGCCAGTTCCCAGTCTCTGGAGGGCTGGATGTTAGAAACACAAACTGAGTGTGGCATGATCCCTGCCTCCAGAAAATAAGAGCCTCCTAGATGGAGGCAGATAAGCAGATGGACTAGGATCTCATCTATAAAGGGAATCGTGAAGGCGTCAAGGAGGGAATTATGACCAAGGGCTGAGGAAGGCACTGTAGAGGCAGCAACACTTCCAGAAATCTTGAATGGCTCATTGGTATTCACCACACATAGGTTTAAGGAACTGAAAATAGTTCAGCAAGACTGAAGATGGAGAGCGAGTGACGCTTAAAATTTGAGAAACAGACAGGAGTCAGAATTATTCTATTAATTCGCACTTGTAAACATCTTCCGTCTGATGTAGCCAAGAACTTAGTTTGAAAAAGAACTTGTTGAGCCTCTCTTTGATCTAAATTAGGATCCCTGGTGGCATAGTGGTTGTGAGTTGGGCTGGGATCCACAAGGTTCAAAGCCCAAAACCACAAGCTGCTCCTCGGGACAAAAATGGGGCTTTCTATTCCCATAAAGAGTTCAAGTCTCAGAAAACTCACAGGGCCAGTGTCTTAAAGCATCTGTGTCTTAAAGCATCTCTGTGGGTCACCATGGACTCAATGGCAGGGAGTTTTTTGTTGTTGTTTTTGTAGGGTTGTTGTTTTTGTTGTTGTTTTGTTTTTTGGAAGAGGGGGTGTCTAAATGATCTGGAATTATCCAAGGGGATAAATAAGCTTTACAGACTCACAGAGAGGACACCTGGCAATGGTGGGCCCCATCCCTCAGGAGCAGGGGTCCTCAAACTACAGCCTGCGGACCACATGCGGCCTGCCAAGGACATTTATCAGGCCCACCGGGTGTTTTTGTCCATTTGTTGTTGTTTTTTACTTCAAAATAAGATATGTGCAGTGTGCATAGGAATTTGTTCATAGTTTTTTTAAAACTATAGTCTGGCCCTCCAATGGGTCTGAGGGACAGTGAACTGGCCCCCTGTTTAAAAAGTTTGAGGACCCCTGCTCAGGAGCATCATGCCCAGACCCTCTTCTCTCAGCCCTCTCTCTATCGCACATCGTATTTTGCCTGAAATGCAATCACCTTCTTTGTCCACTTCTCCCTCCACAACTGAGAATGATACTTTTCTTACAATAAATATTAACTGGATGAAAGTAATGGATTTTTTCATATATCTATCTCATTTAATACAACAAACCAATCTAGTGTACCTTACTATCCATATTCATGAGAGAGAGAAAAATATAGGCTTCGTCTACAGGGTGGTGTAAATGGTTATCTGACGTGACCAAAGTTGGAGGTACCAGTCGACCCAGGGGTGCCTTGAGAAAAAAGCTCTACTGATCTAAATATCAGCCACGGAAAGCGCTATGGAGCCCAGATCTACACTGACACCTCTGAGGTCACCCTTCGTCAGCTCTGTGGTGGCTGGTTGTCATCTGGTGTAGTAAAACAACTCACAAGTGGTAGATCAAGAAGTCAGACTCACTCTTTTGTCACTGAATGAGCCCTCCCTGGACTGACTCTGAGGCTCATAGCAGGCTTTCATCGCATGCTGGAAAAAGTAAACCCCGTGAATATTGGGTTATTTCTGGCCAGCATTCCCAGCATCATCCCTGAGAACGGGGCAGAGATTCAAGAAAGATATTTTCTTAGTCACTCTTCATCTAAAACTTTATTTACTCTTTCTCTAACACAGATTGGTCCACTCCTGCTGGTTTCATTTTCAATGCTATCCCTTTGTTTTCAATGTTGGCCTTTCCCGCTGCCCCCTTCTCCTCCACAAGGAAAATAGGAAACCTTTGAATGGCTCAAAGTTGCTGGTTTCACAGCTAGAAAAACGTTAGCAGTAAAAGGCTGCTAAGTCTCTGTTTTCAGCTGGTTCGTTTTGAGACTGATGGTTGGGTGCAGAAAATCATTTTGCAAAAGATACCCCCGATTCAATGTCTTTGCCTATGTCTGACAGGTCACACAGCTCCTCTGAGCCCCCATTCCTCACCATCCCCAAAGAAAAGTCCCAGGGTGCTACCTTGGCAAGGATAAAAAATGGAAAATGTTCTCATTATGCCCTTGAAAAGAAAGATTTGTCATAGAAATTTGTATTCAAGTTAAGTTAAGTGAGGGTGTGCTGGTAAAATCCAGTTTTGTGTTTAATGGCAGCCTTCTGTTAGCAGAAAATACCCAGGACGGAGCTGAGATACCTCAATCCAGCATTCTCTGCCTGTGTCTTGCTCAGAACACCTTTCATACCTAGGCTTTCGTTTTCTGTGGGGTTTTTCCTCCCCAAACCAGAGTGTTCTTACCTCTGATATGAGCCTAAGACACTAAGAGAAAAGACAGTGGAAGTCTTGAATTCTGGGATAGATATTGATAAAGAAAATTGTGAGGGCCTGGTATGTCTTGGACTTGGGATACGAAGGACCAAGGATACAAGCTGGGAGACCAGGGTAAAGGAGAGGGATAGATTTTTGACCAGTGACTGATTGGGGGTAGCCCTTTCCAGTAGAGAACGTTTCCTGGAAAGCCTGCCTAATCAAGTCAACTTAATAAGGTGAAACCTGACCAGCTAGACAGGGACATGAGACTGCAATGTCTCACGCAAGAAGAAAAGAACATACTGAAATTGATTCGTTAGCCATTGTGTCAGCACCAGGGAGTGACTCAGAGGGCGCTCCTTCAGTACTTCTCCTAGGGCAGGTAACACAGCACGCCCTGGTGCCCGATTTGTTCTTGATGTCATTACAAGGCCATGCAAACAGCGCCGCCTCCTGGACACGATTTAGCATTTGGATCTGTGCTTGAGTTGATCTGTACACAGGGTGAGTCCATGCGCAATGGAACAAAATGCTGCCTAAGGTGTGCCATCCGCTGAAGATCGGGCCATTGCAATCCTGGAGCTTTCCTTGGCTGATTTTCAGAAATAGATTTCTATGCCTTTCTTCCTAGTTCATCTTAGTCTGGAAGCCCCACTGGAATCTATTCAGCATCATGGTAGCAAGCAAGCTTCCACTGACGGATGGGTGGTGGTTGTGCATAGCTGCTTCGGCCTGGAATCAGTCCTGAGTCTCCACAGCTCTGCAGTAGCTGGCTGTTATCTGTTGTAGTAAAATGGGAAGGTGAGAATTAATTCTGCCATTGAACTGCCAATGTCTCACAACTTTGTATGCAGGTACTTTTAATTTGCATATCTACACCATTAAGCGTGTAATTATGAAGGAAAGAAGGAAGTGCAAACACAGCATTTCCCTTGCAAGAACGATGGAGATCAAAGAAAGTGAGAAGCAATGATTCTCATATGTGCTGCCCATCTGTACCGAGGTGTGACTACGACAACACAGCAGGTTGGTCGTGAAAGAGCATGCGCTCTGGAATTGGGCAAAATTCCCACTGGCTTTGTGATTCTGAGCAAGTGACTTAACTTCGCCTCAGTTTTCTTTTTCCAAAACTTCTTATTGGGATTCAGGTGGTGGTTTACAGATCATGTCATCAATTTTACATTCAACAGTTCACACACATTCTCATTCAGCCCACCCACTGCAACCCTCTGGGTGCACCATCACGCATCCCACTCCTCCTGTGGTTCCGGTTTCCACTTCCTCCTTCTTTCCTTACGCTCTGTCCTTTGTCCATGCGTAAGCACTGCCCTTTTCATCTTAAGTGGTTGAAGATTCTAACACAAGGACAAGTTCTTTTCCAGACCAAAAGGGTGACTAGCAGCTATAGTCTTGGGGTTCCCATCAGTCTCTATCCGCCAGAAAGTCTGGTCTATTTTATGAATTTAAGTTCTGACGCACATATTTCTCCAACTCTAATGAGAACCTTCTAATGTGATCCTTTTAAGAGCAGTTGGTAGTCATAGCTGGGCATCATCTAGTTCTTCTAGTCTCAGGATTGCGCACTCTCGTGTTTGCATGGTCGTTATTCCCTTGGACTAATGGTTTCCATGTGTCTTTTTATTTTCTTCATTCTGCTTTCTTCTGGACGGGGAGAGACCAATAGTTACTTGCACATTGCTGTTGTTGTTATTGTTGTTGTCATTGTCATCATCACTGTCATCATTAGGTGCCATCAAGTCAGTTCTGACCCATAGCAACATCCTGCATAACAGAACAAAACACTGGCTGGTCCTGCGCCATTCTCAAATTGTTCCCATGCTTGAGCATTGTTGCAGTCATGGTGTCAATCCATCTCCTTAACAGCCTTCCTCTTTTTCTCTGTCCCTCTACGTTACCAACCATGATATTCTTCTCCAGGGAATGGTCTCTCCTGACAAATGTCTAAAGAATATGAGAT
>NW_022111365.1:35277-47214 GCF_000313985.2 Echinops telfairi | reverse complement strand
GGAGGGGTCTGTAAAAAATGAGGAGCTGATGCCAGGGGCTTAGGTGGAGAGCAAATGTTTTGAGAATGATGAGGGCAATGGATGTACAAATGTGCTTTACACAATTGATGTATGTATGGATTGTGATAAGAGTTATATGAGCCCCTAATACAATGATTTTTTTTAAAAAGACCCCAGCCATTACTTACCAACTTAGGACATAGAACATTGCTTTTGTGAGCTGTGTTATGCCACTTGATCTTGGTGTTCCTTGAGACTATGGTGCCAGCAACTCATTCCCTCAAAGTATTTAGAACTGAATGCTGCCTGATTACCATTACTAAATATTTTTAACCAAAGATTCTATGAAAGAATCCTGATCCTACACCTGATCATGAACCTGAGCCTGATCAAAGGGGGTGGTGAAAATGCTGAACAGAATTTCAGATTTCATGGAATCTAGTCTGAAACTATTGAAACTGGTGAACTCTAAAACTATTGCCCTGAGATAATCTTGGAACTTTAGATCTTAAATTTTAAAAAAAATTCTCTGAATACTGAAACCGAACATTGTTCAGCATAATTGGTGAAGAATATCTACATTGCCATTGTGCTCTTTTAAAGATCTGTCTATGTGGCATCAAATGGCCAACAGCAAATCAGATTAGATAGCAAGCTTGGAGATATTGAGTTTATGTTCATGGGGTGAGGAACAGTATGGAAAAGGAGGGTAACAATGCTTGCACAGTTTGAAAAATATAATCGGTATCACTGAATAATACAAGTAAAATTTGTTAATTGGTTTATGTTTTGCTCATATAAGGAGCTCTAATGGCTCAATGGCTAATGTGCTTAATGGCTAAGCACTTGGCCACAAACAGAAAGGTTGGCAGTTCAAGTTCACCAGCTGCTCCAAGACAGAGGTGGCAGTCTGCTTTTTCCAAGACTGGCAGTCTGGGAAGCCTTATGACTCAGTTTTACTCTGTTCTACAGGGTCATTATGAGTCACTTGATGACAAAGTATGTGTAATGTTTCTGTGTGTATCTCCACAACAACAAAAAGAATTGGACCTCTTCTTTTATAGATGTTCATCTCCTTTATTTTCAAAAATCTTTTATTGTAAATTAAGTGGATTTACATTTCAGACTATCAACATTGCAATAACTGTTTAAACTGCTAATCAAACACACCCACACTCAGTTGCTTACCTTTCACCCATCTCTGGGTTCTCTTCTCCCTCTTATGGACAACTATCTTCCCTTTCGCTCAAGTTGAACACCTGTCAACAGTCTAACCCAGGTGTCCTCAAACTATGGCCCACAGGCCACATGCAGCCCGCTGAGGACATTTATCCAGCCCGCCGGTGTTTTTGCCCCGTGTGTTTTTTTTTACTTCAAAATAAGATATGTGCAATGTGCATAGGAATTTGTTCATAGTTTTTTTTAAAACTATAGTCTGGCCCTCCAACAGGTCTGAGGGACAGTGAACTGGCCCCCTGTTTAAAAAGTTTGAGGACCACTGGTAACTCATTGCTTTGTCTTCCCTCCCTTGTTTGCAGTCTCCAAAGTCTGTTCCCTTTGGGATGAAAGCCTTTGTTTGTTTTTCTTCCCTTAGATCAGTGGTCTCATACAATATTTGTCCTTTTGCAATTGGCTAATTGTACTCAGCATAATGTTCTCCAGTTCTTCTACTAATCGGTGTTGAGGTTGTTGTCATCCTCTTGCTATGGTGGACAGGGCTGCAATGAGCATGGATGTGCCCGTGTCTGCTGGTTTTATGACTCACACTTCTTCAGGATATGTCCCCAGCAGAGGGATTATTGGATAGTTGGAATTTCTTTTCCCAATTGATTGATATAGCACCATATTGCTTTTCAAGATGGTTGTACATATTTACCATCCCACCCACAGTGTATGAGAATTCCCATTTCTCTGAAGCCTCTCCAGAATTTGCTATTTTCTGTTGTTATTGTTTTTAAACTTGGTTATAAGTGTCAGTATAAGGTAGGACTTCATCATTGTTTTGATTTTGCATCTCCCAAAAAGCAAGTGATCACAGGACAAATATTATATGAGACCACTGTTATAAGGAAAATAAATAAATAGATGGATACATCAATATATGAATGAAAGAGAAATCCTTTCACACTGTGTTAGTCCAAGTAGACTAGAGAAACAAAGTCACCGACACTCATAGGTGTAAAAGGAAGAGCCTTCTATACAAGAGCAATTGAATATTGAGAAAACATGCCAGCCCAGTCCAGAGCAAGTCCATACGCCCGATATTAGCCCTTATGTCTGATACCAACCTATAAATTCACGCAACACATGCAATGACACCGAATGCAGGACGTTCACAGGCCAGTGGGTGGAAAGTCTTGTGGATACCGGGGTGGTGAAACCATCTCAACGCTGGCAGGGCTCTCCATGTGGCTGCGCTAGGGCTCTAGCATAGCTCCATGAATTTTGTCAGAAGGAATGCCTTGCAGAGAGTGAGTCTGTGCCCCGCCTCCAGTGAGCTATTTGTCGCCTTAATGCCTCCAAGCTGCAACCTGGTTGATAGGCTAAGCTCCACGCCTTCACTCTTATCTCAAATTGACAACAGATTATGTAACTACCACACATACCAAAGGCAACAGACTTCGAATATTGCCACGGTGGGTAGGACAAGGGAGGGGAGATAAAGCAATTGGCTATACTATTGATCAGTGAGTGGTACAATTCAAATAATCTAACAGCCCACTGACAATTTTAAGTGTAAAAAACATATACTAAAAGGTAATTTATCATCTCATACATTCAATACCTCAACAACCATAAAAGTGGTACACAAAACTATGTTATGTTTTAGGTTTATAATATTAATGAAAAATATTAAATATACTTGATTAAAATAATATGGCTATTAGTTATGATATTTCCATATTGCTTCTTGATTGCCATCCTCACTTGTAATATTCTTCGCTTTTATCTGAGCTTCATCAACTGTGACTTTCCTTAGCCATCATTTCACTGTAGGAATAGGATCCTATTCCTTTAGAGGTAGGCTAATTAGACAATAGTTAATGTGTTTGATATATTAGAAACAAAAAAGTAAAACAATAGCCAATGAATTGGGAAAATATTTTTAGCAATGGTATAACAAAGGACTAATTACTAAAATATAGAGAATTCTGAAACATCACAATAAGAAAAAAACCAACTCTTTTAAAAGGTGAGCAATGGACCTGAATCGATGCTTCACAAAGGACAGCGTGGGGATAGCTAACAAGCACATGAGGAGATGCTCTCATTCGCTGGCCATCCTGGAAATGCAAATCAAAACAATGATGAGATAGCATCTTACACCCACAACTACAGCCCAATTTGGGAGAAACAGAGAATCACAAATGCTGTTGAGAGTGTAGAGATATTGGAACTCTCATGCACTGTTGATGAGAATATGTATAACCATTGTGGAATGGGTTATGGCAATTCCTAAAACAGCTGGCAATAGAAATACTTTACAATAATACCTTTTTGGGCATATGCCCCAGAGAAATAAGAGTCAGATAACAAACAGATGTATGTTCCCCCAATGTTCATGGAAGCGCAGTTCACTATAGCAAGAAGTTGAACAGCCTAAATCCCCATCAGTAGAAAAATGGATTTTTAAAAATGCATATATGCACACAATGGAATACCACACATCTCTGAAAAAAACAGTGATGAAACTATGAAACACCTCACTACACAAGGGATCTGGAAATCATTAGGCTGAGTGGAGTCTGTCAGTCACAAAAGGACAAATACGATGATCCACTGATGCAAAGATAAACACCGAGATTAAGACAAACTCATACTTTAGGCCATGCAATGTGCTAATCAAGGCTGCCAAGCAAACTCAGTAGAGAGCCAGACTAGTGTCCATGAACCATACACCACCCTACCGATACATATATTTTGAAAACCACTTCGACAGAGGAGTCCTCACTTCGATTGGCATCAGATTTTCAAGAGTGAGGGAAAGGAAGATAACCATTTGGTAGATTGCATGTAAAAATGGGATGTGGTGCCCTCAACCCAACAGACATGCCTACCAGAGTGACAAGCAAAAGTGGTGGGAAAATCAGGCCAAGAGGGGGTAAGCTATGCGTGCTACAGCAAAGGGTGGTGAAGAAATTAGATAGTGCCTGGCTATCACAAAGAACAGCATCTGGAGTCTTAAAGGCATGTGTTTCAAACAAGTAGTCATCTAAGTGAGACATCAACTAAGCCCACATGAAAGAAGCACACCAACATCTATAATCAAAGAATTGTAAATTATATAATCCAAATCAGAAGAAGGGAATGGTGTCAGAGCTTAAATTTTGAAATTCTGCTTTGCAGAAGGCTATGGATCTCAGTGGAAGCCTAATTTGCAGGATCTACACATGGAATAAGAATGGGGTGATCTTCCTCTGACCATAATTGAAGGATGGAAATAGCCTGGTTATCCGAGTATTGGAGAAACAATGATAATAGTTTTTAAATGATACATATGACTTGAATGGCTAAACTATTGTCATTGGATCTCCCTTTCGATATTCTTTGTTAATGTTTTCAGGGGGGTGGAGGCTTGGTGTTTGGGTGGGTTTTTTTCTTTTCTTTTCAAATGATGGTTTATCTCTGTTGTATTTTGTCATTGCTGGCAGCATTCTTGGCTCTCTGTTGTGTAGTTTCTGTTTTTCTGCATATGAAACCAAGGTTGAGTCACCAACACTTAATATCATACATAATTTTTATTTTAAGCATTCTAATAGATGTATGGCAGAATAAATGTTCCTGGAGGCAGAGGACAGCAGGGGAGTGGGGAGCGAGGAGATTATAGAGAGCTCATATCAAGAAGTACAGGAACGAAGAAAATGTTTTGAAAATGTTTGTGATAGCGATTGCACAACACTGCTTGACATGACTAAACTATTGCATGGTGTGCTATCTGGATTATGCCCTAATGAAATGGTTGGGGACATTTGAGCACAGCAATGAGTGTGAGCATTGGGCAGGATCGGGTAGCAGTTTGTTCTATGTGAACATGTTCTCTGAGTCAGACTGGGCCAATGGTATCAAAAAAACAACAATGTATTGTATGTATGTTACACAATTTGTTTATCCACTTACCTATTAAAAGAATTGTTTGGATTGTTTCCAATGTGAGGTTATTATGAATTGATTATCGGTAAACACTCATGTATAGGTTTTGTGTGGAAATAAGTTTTCATTTCTGTAAGGCATGAGATTGTTGAGCTCTATGGTTAGTATAGGTGGAAGGCAGTAAATTCTTTAAGTTGGCTCTTCGATACTTCCACCAAATGACAGTTTTCATTCCCACCAGCGTTGTTGTTAGTTGCTATTCAGTCGACTTTGACTAGTGGCGAGCTGTGCATACAGAGTACAAGTTCACAATGGAGTTTTCAAGGCTGTGACCTGTTGGAAGCATAGCTCTGGATTTGAATCTACAAGCTTTGGGTCAGCAGTTGAGCACTAACTTTTTGCACCACCCGGAGGCTTATTCCCACTAGTACTTTATGTAAATTTCAGTTGCTTCTCATCCTCACCAGCACTTAATATTATAGGGAATTTTCATTTTAACAATTCTAATAGATGTATGGTAGACACCCTGGTGGCATAGTGGTTATGCATTGGGCTGCAACCCACAAGACCAGAAGTTCAAAACCAGCAGCTGCTCCGAGGGAGAAAGGCTGGGCTTTCTACGCCTGTAAGCAGTTATAGTCTCAGAACTCACAGGGACAGTTCTACCCTGTGTTACAGGGTCACTATAAGTTGGCATCGACCCGATGCCAGTGAGTGAGGAGATATATATCACACTGATGCTGTCAAGCCAATTCTGACCCATAGTGACCTCATACACAGAGCGAAACTGCTCGATGGGGTTCCTACGGCTGTCAATTTTCATAATAGCAATGTTTCATCTTCTCCTGCAGAGCAGCTGGTAGATTGAACCACGCCTTCACTTAGCAGCCCAGCACTTACTCAATGTGCCACTGGGGCTCCCTCGTAGATGTACAATTTTAATACGTGTCTTGTTAATCCCTATTAATCTTTGTGTGCTTACTTTTCATATTTACAGATATCTGTATGCATTCCTCATACAAATCCTGTGACAGAAATGTGATTTGTAAACATTATATTTGTTCCCCAGACTGTATCTTGTGT
This sequence comes from Echinops telfairi, assembly GCF_000313985.2. Classification (NCBI taxonomy): domain Eukaryota; kingdom Metazoa; phylum Chordata; class Mammalia; order Afrosoricida; family Tenrecidae; genus Echinops; species Echinops telfairi. The sequence continues at coordinate 41,040 of NW_022111365.1, read as the reverse complement.
TTTCATCCTCTTAACAGCATTTTCAGAGTAAAGCATTTTCATTATTTATGAAACTATTTTATTGGCTTTTTTCTTTATGTATTGTATATTTGGTGTCATGTCTGAAAATTCTTTACCTAATCCAGGTCACAAATATTTTCTTCTAAAAGTTTCAATGCTGTATATTTAGCATTTAGAGCTATAATCCCTAATGAGTTCATTATCGTATAAGGTATGATGTTTAGGACAGTTTTTTTCTTATTATTAATCATTTTATTGGGGGGGCTCTTACAAATCTTGTAACAATCCAGCCTCAATTGTATTCATCACATTTGTACATATGTTGCCATCAACATTTCCAAAACATTTTCTTTCTACTTGAGCCCTTGGTATCAATAAAGTATTGTTAAATACCATTGAGTCTGTCCCAACCAATACCGATCCTACACACAACAGAACAAAACATTGCCCATCCCTACACCAGCCTCACAATTGTTACCATGTCTCAGCCCATTGTTGCAGTTACTGTGTCAATCCATCTTGTTGAGGGCCTTCCTCTTTTTCACTGCCCTTCCACTTCACTAAGCATGTTGTCCTCCTCCAGGGACTGGTCTCTCCTGACAATAGGTCCAAATTAAATAAGATGAAGTCTTACCATCCTTGCTTCTAAGTAGCACTCTGGCTGTACTTCTTCCAAGATCAGTTGATTTGTCCTTTTAGCAATAAAGTACAGAGGGATATTAAAGATATCTAGACACACTTCCTACACATGCCCAAATACCTCATAATATTGATTTACTAGCTTTGAAGATTCAGGACAATAGTCTTGTGGCATAACCAGATCAATTGGCAGAACGTAGTTCATAAAGATAATGTTCTATATCCTAGTTTGTGGTGTAATGTCTAGGGTTTTTAAAGCTTGTGAGTAGCCATCTCATATACAATCACTGTTCTCTTCCTATCTGGAAAGTGAAGGAATCCAAAGACTCAAGGAAACAGTCCATAGGATTAATGACCCATAGGAGTCATAGGTTCTTCTAGCCTGAGGCAAGAAGTTCAAGTTTGTGCCTGGATACCATGACCAACTGCTTGGGATGCAGTAGAAGGTCCCAGTTACAATGGGAGAAAAATGTAGAGCAAAACCTAAATTTATATATTAAAAAAAAAATACAAGACTGCAGGACTGGTAAAAACTAAAGGAACCCTCAATACTGTGAGCTTAACATGGCCTTTTAACCTGTAACTAAAATCACTCTCTGAGGTCACATTTCAACGAAATAAGTAATTTAGGAAATAAATAATAACACCAATTTTAAAATAGAGACATTTTCAGATAAAACTAAATTTAGAGAGTGTACCCCATCAGATCTCTACTACTAAAACAAAGCAAAACAAAATACTAAAGGAAATTCTTCAGGTGAAAGAAAATGACACCAAACAAAAATTGGGATATCCACTACGATGGATTTATTGTGCCAACTAGGCCAATGGGAACATGTGGGCAGAGTTTAATCAGGTTGTAGCTTGATTGGAGGATGACTGAAATAAATACAGTTGCATCCCATCTCTCTTGCTCCCTGGTGATCGGATCAGTGTGTGACTGCTTTAGCTAGTTGTCTCCCTCAGCCTGTGTGCTACACTACCTATGGGGCGAGCCAACCCATGGATTGTGTCTCTAGTGCTTGAGGCTCCTTCAAGACCTGCTTTGCCACATTGCTGGTGTGTACATTGCTTGAGCTTGAGGCTGGTGGATCCTGTCACTGTGTTTGAGTTCAAGATCCCAATCGGGCCTGCTTCGCCAAGCTCCTGAGCTACTAATTGTTGCTGACCCACCCTGCTGTCTGCTGCCTTTGGGCAGATTCTGCCTGCCTTGCCTGAGGGAAGAATCTGCTGTCAGCTTCCTTGACCTTGGACCTGGCAGACTATGTGAGTGAAAGGACTTCCATTTTATTAACTGTTCCACGAAGTGAGTTGAACTGAGCCCTCTGCACTACTGTGTGAACTAATTAGCTGTTATATTGCTTCTCGCTGGATAAACCTATCTATCTATCTAAAATTATAGGTGTCCTGGTTTTGTTTCTCTAGAGAATCCTGCCTAACACATCCACAAAAAATAGAGAAAATCAAAAATAGTTTTCATTTTTGTTCTTTTTTTAATTAATAGATTGCATTTGTGTGGTATTAGTTCTAGAACAGCGATTCTCAACCTGTGGGTCACAACCACTTTGGGTATTGAATGACCCTTTCACAGGGGTCACCTAAGACCATAGGAAAACATAAATATTTCAAAATATATAATTACATATTGTTTTGCTATTAATCACTATGCTTTAATTATGTTTGATTATGTTCAATTTGTAACAATGAAAATACATCCTGCATACCAGATATTTACATTACAATTCATAACAGTAGCAAAATTACAGTTATGAAGTAGCAACAAAAATAATCTTATGGCTGGGGGTCACCACAACATGACAAACTGTATTAAAGGGTTGCAGCATTAGGAAGATTGATAACTACTGTCGTAGGCTTTCTGTTCTGTTCTATAATCTATGTGTCCATCTATGAAAAACCACCAGACTGGATTACAGCAGAACAACAAGGGGTAGGGAGTGGCGGCAATTTAGGAAAACACACTGGACAAGAATGAGGCTACACAAAAGCCAAGATAGATATCCCTTCATAAACAGTAATAAGAGTAATGGTTCCCTGAGGGTATGGGAAGAGAGGGGAATGGCAGGGGGGAATAGAGAGCTGACAGTAGTGGTGACTGTATAATCCCACTGTTGGGACCAAACAACAGAATTGTATGTGAATGGATATATTGGATATGTAAGATATGGCTAAATAAATATATAAATAAAGGTTCATGGGGGGTAGGGTGGGAGTGGGAGGGAATAAAGGGGAGCTGATATCAAGGAGTTCAAGAAGAAAGAAAATGTTTGAAACTCATTGTGGTAGCAATTTCACAATACTATTTGAGGTTATGGAACTATGGAATGTTATGATATCTGTAAACTCTTAATAAAAGGATTTTTAATTAATTAATTGGTAAAAAGAAAAGAAAAAAGAATGAGTCCAGCTAAGAGACTGAAGTCACAGAACGATTTTAACGTTTCACTTTTCATTGTCCACTAGGTAAAGATTTACAGAGCAAATCATAGTTTTATGTTAAACAACTCCTCATAAAGATTCTGATTCAACTCATCATTGCAATTCCTCAATGCATCATCACATATCTAACTTCCTCCCTGTGGTTCCGATTTTCATGTCTCCTTTTCTAACACTCTGAACTTTGTCCTTGGGTAAGTGCTGTCCTTTTGATCTGACATGGTTGATTGTTCTAACACTGGGGTGATTCTCGTTCTAGGGCCATAGTCTTGGGGTGGGGATGGGGGTCCTCCCAGTGTCTCTCTGACCTGTAAACCTGGTCTCTTTTATAACTTTGAGTTCTGCTCCACATTCTTCTGTCACTTTATCCAGAACCTTCTAATGTGATCCTTTTCAGAGCAGTTGGTAGTAGTAGCCTGGCTCCATCTAGTTCTTCTAGTATCTGGGTTTTGGGAACTGATGCTTGCATGTGTCTTTTTTTTTTTTTTTTTTTAATCATCACTCTTTTCCTGTGCATGAGGAGAAACCAAAGTTACTCCTTACATAGCTGCTCACAAGCTTGAGCCAGAGTCTTGTAGAATCAAATTTGTGAATTCATGAGTGAATGAAACTTTCCCCACAGGGACCCCCATAAATTTTTAGTGCAGATTTTGAAGGAACTGTAGAGAGATTCTACATATACAGTAACCAATGAAATTTAGGTTTAAACTCATGTTGTGCTCTTATGCATAGACTTGTAGAATCAGAAAATTCACAGAGAAAGGGGCAATTCAAGACACCTCTCTTTCTCTCTGCTACTCCCTGGGAGACATTGCAGAAGACAAGCCACATGGACGCAACCAGATCTCGGAAGGCGCAGAAGCCACAGAGAGACCCCTGCCAGCACTGAGATGTTTCCAATGACACTGGATCCAAACACTTTCTACCCACTGGCCTGTGATCTTCTGCACTCGGTGTCATTGCATGTGTTTCATGAGTCTGAAGAGGACTTTATAGATTGATATCAGAGATATGGGCTAATATCGGACTTATGGACTTGATCTGAACTGGGCTGGGATGTTTTCTCAATGTTCAATTGCTCTTGTATATAAATCTCTTTCTTAAAAACACACACACAAAAGAGGCAATTCACCTTTATCTCATTGAAACTCACCTGCCCCTCTCCTTCATCACATCATCTTTTAGATCTGTTTTTGTCCTCAGCCCAACATCAGAAGCTGTGAAATTATCTGACTACCTATTAAGTTGCTAAATATGGCAGGAAGTTATCCTACTTAACATTAGGCTGCCTGTTAATCATAACATCCCCTCACTCCCACTTACTTTTCTCTCATCCCATTGAAGGCTCCTAACAGCTGTCCCCAGGTCCTCGTAAGCAATAGAAATTATTATTTAATTTGAAGACACCATTAATGTCCCTAGATATACATGGTCTCCTCCTGCCCCTTCCTCTATTCAATACTCTTCTCTGATTCCCTTCCTCCATCTCTAATCAACTTTATACTCATTTGCCCTTTCCTTCCCTCCCATAGCTTTACAGCCTGCACCCAATCCTCCCCATACTCTCCTAATTCCCAACGCCAGAAATGGTGTTACCTCTTTGTCACTCTGAACTTCCTGTAGCTCAATATTCATAATTTCCTACCCACCCCCTACTCCCTGATGTCCCTGGGCCTCCCAACAGCTGAACCCTTCCTGGGTCCCCTCCAATCACCAACCTAAGCCAGTGTTCTAAAATAATCTCCCAAATAATGATGACAACTGCACGGTTATTTTAGAAGGTCTGTGTGGCCAGAGGCCCAGAACAACGCAGGAAAGACAATGGAATGGTGATCCAAGGAGGCTGCCTGAAGCATTCTGTTTGTCTGGATGAGTTCATGAACCTGGTATTTCTCTTACAGGATGGCCTCCAATGGATACATAATAAGACTAAAACTGAAAGCTGGGTCCCTAGTGCTCCCCATTCTTTAAATACAGAGGGACTTTAAAGGCATACAAGTGCCTTTATTTTAAACTTAGTTGTATTATTCTAATGAGGATGATCATAATCAGGGTTTATATTTCAAAGATTTGGTCTTATTCTGAAACCAATGAGAGGGCTTTAAAAAGTTTATGGAAATTTTCCATTATCTCTTCATTCCATTTTTTAAGCAATCAATGAGCAAAATAGTCCTCCTTGTTTTTCATTGTTTTTTGTACATTTCATAAAACAGAGTTGTTGATGTTAGGTGTATTCAGTCACTCTGACTCATACCAGGCTTAGGGACACAGAAAAAACAGACCAGTAATAAATTTACAGCTCAAATTTTTGCCAGCATCCAGATTAAAAAAAGAGAATATTTTAAAAAGCCTAGAAGACTCCCTCATGCCGACTTCCAGTCATTACCCCACCACCCCTAAAGTAACCACTATAATGATTTCTAACATCACAGATTGGTTTTGCCTGTGTTTTAAATTTAATGTGAGACTCAAGTACTCCCTCAATGCAAGAATATTTTGTTCTATTAAATTGGCATTCCATGAAGCTCAACTTCGCAACACGATCGCTGAAGGCAAATGGGTGCATAAGTAAAAGTGGTGAAGAAAGCTGATGGTGCCCGGCTATCAAAAGATATAGCATCTGGGATCTTAAAGGCTTGAAGGTAAATAAGCAGCCATCTAGCTGAGGAG
>NW_022111365.1:33087-34541 GCF_000313985.2 Echinops telfairi | reverse complement strand
GAATACACTTATGTGATTGCCTTTTTACCCCCACTCAACAGTATGCTTGAGAAATTAATCTTTCTTGTATATAGTAGTAGCTAATTCATTTTCAGTGCTGCAGAGTATTTCATTAAGTGAATACCTCATAATTTATTCATTCATTGTGTTGAAAGGCATTTGAGTAGCTTCCCTTTTAGAGTACATTGGGAAGTAGGACACGCCACTTGGTAAGCCTATGCATGCCATTCTGTAGAGATATATACCCTGGAGTGGGACTGCAGTTTTCAGAAGCATATATTAAAGAAAAGAACTCAAACTAGATATAGATTTGACTGTTGCAAGAAATGTGTTTCATTACTAGAGATAATCCAAGCTAGTCATGTGCAGGGGTGGAGTATGCTCGTCAAAAGGACAAATTGTCCAGCAATGTTGATTGCAGCCCTTTTCACAACAGTCAAAAGGTGAATGGTTTGGCTTTTCAAAATAGCCCAAAGTGTTATTCCATCAGCAGCAGCTGAGCAGATAAACAGAACATGGTGCAATGCATACAAACAATGAAATGCTGTTCGATCACAATGAGAAATGTAGTCCTGATGCATGCCACAACACAGCTAAAACTTGAAAATCTGATGCTGAATGAAGTACGTCAGTCACAAAAGAACACAATACTATATGATTTCACTTATATGAAATAAGCAAATTTTGTTCTGTATATTTTTACCTCAGAAAATTTTTTAATCATTTTATTGGGGGCTCGTACAATTCTTATCATAATCCATACATACATCCATTGTGTCAAGCACATATGTACATTTGTTGCTATAATCATTCTCAAAACATTAGCCTTCTCCTTGAGCCCTTAATATCGGATGCTCATTTTCCCCCTCCCTCCACCTCCCTCCCCCTCATGAAAATTATTATTATTTTGTCATATGTTACACTGTCCAACTTTTCCCCCCACCCTCTTCTCTGCTGTATATCCCCCAGGAAGGAGGCTATACATAGATTCTTGTAATCGGTTCCCCCTTTCCACCCCACATTCCCTCCACTCTCCAGGCATCGCCACTATCACCACTGGTCCTGAAGGAGTCATCTATCCTGGATTCCCTGCATTTTCAGTTGCTATCTGTACCAATGTACATCCTCTTGTCTAGCCAGATTTGTAAGGTAGAATTAGGATCATGGTAGTGGTGGGGAGGAAGCATTTAAGAAGTAGAGGAAAGTTATATGTCATCGTTGCTACCCTGCACCCTGACTGGATCATCTCCTCCCCACAACCCTTCAGTAAGGGGGTGTCCAGTTGCCTACCGATGGGCTTTGAGTCTCCACTCCGCACCCACCCACATTTACAATGAAATGATTTTTTGTTCTTTGATGCTTGATACCTGATCCCTTCTACACCTCGTGGTCACACGGGCTGTTGTGCTTCTTCCATGTGGGCTTTGTTGCTTCTGAGCTAGATGGCCACTTGT
>NW_022111365.1:30397-31603 GCF_000313985.2 Echinops telfairi | reverse complement strand
ACAGTAAATTTTAAGAAAAGGACAAATATAATATTAAAAAGAAAATCTAAAGGAAGCTTTTTCAAAAGATAATCAGGCCTGAATTTTTTTCAAAGGGTAATCAGGTTCTGAAACCTAAGAAGGCGATAACTGGGAGATGGCTTGGGAAAGAGCCAGGTTTATTTGAAATGATGACAGAAAGGTCATCGAATTATTCAGATAAATAACATAGTCCATAACTATCTTAAACGAATATGTAAAATATCACTTCCTTTGTTCTTATATGAAAAAAATAAAACAAATAAGAGACAGAGAAGATATGATGTCTGTTTTGGAGATCTCTAAAGAAATATCTGCTTCAAGAATCTTTGTATTACCCCCACCCACAGAGAGGACGAATAACAGAAATATGGGTGAAGGGAGAAAATAAACAGTGTAAGATACGAAATGATAACAATTTATAATTTATCAAGAATTCAAGATAGTGGGAGGGGAGGGAGGGGAAAAAAGAGGAGCTTATACCAAGGGTTCAAGTAGAAAATGTTTTGGAAATTATGATGACAACATATGGACAAATATGCTTAATACAGTTGATGTATGGAATGTTATAAGAGCTGTAAGAGCCCCCAATAAAATGGCTAAAAAAAAAAAGAATCTTTGAATAGTCCTGGATGGAGGTAAAGAGGCAGGTAAGTTCTAAGACATTAAGGAAAAAGATTCTCAGTCACCAATCTCTGTGTATGAATGGAAAGAATTGCATTGGTGTTCTTAAATCTCATTGAGAGAGATCAAATACTTAGGAATAATTTTATGTTGCTTCCAGTATTGCTTCAAAGGTAGATGACAGGATTGAGTTTTCCATTTTACAAACAGATACAAAGGAATCTGTATCTCCATATTCCAGGTTTAGCCAGCCCTCCTGGAAGCCACCCAACCCGGAGAAGAGAGCTCCTCTTTTCACACTGACAAAACCAGTATGGCCAAGCCTATAGCACCATCTTCTGTTCACAGTTAGGTTACTACATTTACATGCATATTCAGTTAGGCATTACACCATCCTATATAAATATACTGACATATGTACATGCCTGTATTTAGACCTCTATAAATACCCTTTGCCTCCTAGTTCTTTCCTCTATTTCCCTTTACTTTCCTCTTGTCCCACTATCATGCTCAGCCTTCATTTGGGTTTCAGTAATTTCTCTCGGTTACATTGCCCTTGCTGAA
>NW_022111365.1:24172-25803 GCF_000313985.2 Echinops telfairi | reverse complement strand
GTAATAGATCAAATTAAGAAATCCATTGAAACAAATGAGAACAATACCACAACATATCAAAAATTTGAGACACAAAAGTAGTTAACAGGAGATAATTTATAGCAATCACACACATGAAAAAATAAGAGAAATCCAAAGTCAGCACCTTAACATCACACCTCCATAACTAGAACAAGCACAACAACATAAAACCTCCAATAACATTAGAAAATAAATCATAAAAATTGGACCAGATATAAATGAACTGGAAAAGAAAAAAATGGAAAAAATCAACAAGACAATAAGTTGGTTCTTTGAAAGGATTAGCAATATTGACACATCACTGCTAAACCTAACAAAGGAAAGAAGAGATGAGAGTATCTAGAATTAGGTATAAAATTAATGCATAATTAATCTAGAATTGAGTATCTAGAAAAAATGTGGCATCATAGTAGATTTAAAAAGAATAATAACACACTCCTACACAAGACTGTACTCCAACAAGTTTAATAACTGAGAAGAAATGGACAAATAACTAGAAATGCACTATCTACCCAAATTAACACAGACTGGAATAGAAAACCTCAATAGACCCTTAACAATTAAGAAATAGAGAAAGACATCAAGATGCTTTCAACTAAGAAAATTCCAGAACCAAATGGCTTCGTGGGGCAATCTTGGAAACTATTCATTGAAGAGCTGTCACCAACTCTATACAGACTATTCCAGAATATAGAGAAGAACGGTGGGCTCCCAAACTCATTTTATGAAGTGAGCATAAATAACCCTTACCAAAACTAATCAAAGACCCCACAAAAACGGAAAACTAAATGCATATTGGTGAAAAAAATCTCAATAAAATTCTGGCCAATAGAATCCAACAATGTATCCAAAAATAATTCATCGGGATTAAATAAGATTCATATGAGGTGGCTCAACATTAGAAAAACAATCAATGTAATCTACCACATAAACAAGACAAAGAATAAGAACCATGTGAACATATCAATAGATACAGAAAAGGCATTGCAATAAAAGCACTCAATACAAGAGGAGTAGAAACTATATTCCTCAACATAATAAAGGCTGTACATGAAAAACTAATAGCCAACATCATGCTCAATGGGAAAAATTGAAAACATTTACCCTGAGAACTGGAACCAGAAAAAGATGCCTCCTATCACCATACATTCAACATCATGCTGGAAATATTAGACAGAACCATTAGACAACAAAAAGTCATAAAAGTAATACAATTGGGCAAAGAAGAAAGGAAACTCTCACCATTTGCAAGAAATGATTTTATATGTAGAAAATCCCAAAGATTTCACACAAAAAAGATGGTTAGAAGCAATTGAGGGATTTGATAAAGTAGCAGAAACAAGATTAACAAGTAGAATAAATCAATTGGATTTATGCATACCATGAATATCTTATTATCTAAAACAAATAGCAAGAAAACAATACCAGTTACATAGTCACACAAAAGATAAAATACTTAGGAATAAAACTAACCAAATAAACAAAATACTTGTATATAAGAAAAATACAGAGCACTATTAGAAGAAACCAAAAAAGACCCACACAAACGGAAAAATACTGAATATTCATGGATAGGAAGGCTTAATATTGTGAAAATATTGATACTACCT
>NW_022111365.1:20441-22787 GCF_000313985.2 Echinops telfairi | reverse complement strand
CATAAGAAGAAGCCCACACTAAAGAATGCCAGAACTTAGCTACAGGGCCTGGAAGCTTTTTGCACAGCAAAGACCCGCTGAAGCAAGTCTAAGCTTCTAACATAACACAACACAAGAGCTCAGAGCCAGGGAGACTATTTAACTTGATTCTATTCTAGTTGACCGGGGAGGGTGGGGGGAATAAAAAACAAAATCCTCTGACCTAGTAAGACACCAGCAGTCTAGATAGGACAATAAGCCCAGCTTCCCTCTCAGTGATTCTACACACCGCTAGGGAGGTCCTGCCTGTCCTGAAGCCCTACACGGGGTTGTGGGAACACACACACACACCCTCCTTCTGTAGTGCTACATATAGCACTAGGCAGGTATACCAGTGAACTCCAGCGCTCAGTACCACAGTGCTGATGTCTGGTTGCTGCTGTGATCTTGCCTTTGAGAGTAATCCCACACTGCCTCTGTGGAACCCTACATGAAGCGGGCAAACCACCATGCTACCTTGAGGAATAGTTGGAGCTCCACCAGCCCCACAGACAGGTGATCAAGCCTCAGTTATCTCCTTACTTACCACTCTATTTCTTCTTTCTTTATTTGCTCGCCCTTCTATCTTTCCCACCACAGTCGGTCTCCACAAGCTCAGGTTTATTTTGTTTTCTTTTCTCTTTCTTTCTTTCTTCCTTCCTTTCTTTCTTTCTTATTTTTTTTCTCTTTTTCCTCTTCTCTCTCTCTCTTTTCTGTCAGACGCCACTACTGGATTCCAGACCACTACCCTCCACCTAGGGCAAATCATCCCAAATAGCAAGGGGAACTCCAGCCTGCCCTCTGTACAGTGCTGTACACCACACGAGGCAGCTGTGACAGCTATCTACAGCACACCATGCTGCTGAGGAAACATCCGTTGGACTTGTAAGGTGATCTAGCCAACTAGGGCAATTCTGTCCAGCACCACTGGGTCCATGCATTAAAAGGGCACACCAACCTGCCATCCTGGGGCAGGGTTTAAACCCCTCTGGCCCCACATTCAGGCAATCAGGGATCAGCTATCTCTTTATTCTTTATTTCCTCCTTCTCTCTTACTTCCCTCTTTACCATCACAGCCAACCTTAGTGAGCAAAGTTGAGTTGTTTCCTCTGTTTTCTCTTTCTTATCTTTTTCTTTCTTTTATCTCTCTTTGTTCTCTTATCCTCTCTCAGTCTGCTTTTATGATTCTCTCCTCTCCCTCTCTTTCCTTCCATGTGCCACTGCTGGTTTCCAGACCACTACCCTGTGCCTAGGGTAACTCTGACCACCCAGTGGGGAGAGCTACAGCATGCCCTCTAAGACAGTGCTGCACACAGCATGAGACAATGCTACACACAGCACAGAGTTCAGCTATCTCTTTATCTATTTTTCAAATTTTCTTTCCTTCACTTTCTTTTTTCTTCTTTTTTTCTTTCATTTTGTTCTTCTTTCACTTTTTCTTCTTTTCTCCTCTTCTTCTATTCTCTTCTCTCTTTCCTGCCACCGTCCCGGCAGATTCAGTTCTCCTTTTTTATTGTTGTTTGGGTTTTTTTTACTGTTTTCACTTTTGTTTAGTCTGTGCATTTTATTTGTGTTTGTGTGCGTGGATGTTAGTTTGCTTGGAATTGTTGCTCCAGTCTTTTTTTTATTTCCCTCTTTGTCTTCTCTCCCTCTTATTCCTTTAACAAGCCACTAGCAGCCTCCAGGCCACTCAATTCCACCTACGGCAGCTCTGAAGGCCCAATTGAGGTAGCTCCTACCCACATTGGTTGGCTGTACACTCAGCTGGGGAAATCACACCGGTCCTCTTCCATACACCAAGCAGCAAGGGATTGTTCGCTTCAAACAGTGGGGGAAATTCCAGCTTAAACCTGAGGCCCTACAAGGGCTGGGGTAAACTCCTGCCCACCACTGGTGGGGTTCCATGCTACTGCAGGAACATCCAACAAACCTCCAAGGCAATCTATCTGACTACAGTAATTCCCACTGCCATCTACAGAGCTCTACACCAAGGAGGGTATACCCACATGTGCCCCTCAGCATTCCAGTTGCAGAGGGAAACACCACAGGCCACCCTAGGTGCTCTGAGCACTGTGAGGCTTACTTAGAGATGATCCAGTAAAGCGACACTCTGTGGGCCCACAACAACCTGACCAGCGTCACATGACAGGACTATCCAACTCAAATTTCAAATAACAGAATACTGGACGACTAGGATAAGAGTAAAACCACAGGAAGATATAGTGATAGCCTGACCCCTCAGTATAGCTACTGGCAGTAGTTCATAGAAGCACTCATACAAGTCCCCCAAGAGAGAGGCCAGTGTTCTTTGATTCTGGAAGATGACTC
>NW_022111365.1:17576-19618 GCF_000313985.2 Echinops telfairi | reverse complement strand
GAACCCTCCTCCACTACTGGTGGTCATGTAGATTTGTACAGCCACTGTGGAAAGCAATCTGGAGATACTTCAAAAGAAAATGGAAATTGATCTACCGTATGAGCCAGTCATCCCTCTATTGAGCATGGAAAATGGAAATAGATCTAGTCATCCCTCTACTGAGCTCAGTGGGAGCAACAAATAAAACACGACCCGTCATCTGCGCTCCAATGTTTATTGCACTACAATTCACAATCCAAAGACTTGGAAACAGCCTAAGTTTCCATCGATAGATGAGTGGATTAGTGATATCTGGAACATACACACAATGGAGTACTATGCAGCACTGAAAAGCACAGACAATGACATGAAAAACATAGCCTCGTGGAAAGAGCTGGAAGGAATCATGTTAAGCGAGGTAAGCCAAACGGAAAAGGACAGGTGGAAAATGAGTTCCCTGAGGTAAGTACAATCCACATGCCAGGAATAGAAGAATAAACACCTATCTCACAATAAACGGGTGGAAGCATAGATAGCTGGGAAGCATAGATAGCAGACCACACCTAGGGAGGTACATGAGAATCCAACATAAAGAAGGGGAAGAGGGGCAGGTGGAGGGAGAAGCGGAGTGGGGAGAAACTGAGTTGATGGCACGGGGGGAACATGGCACTAACTCACCCAGGGGAGAGTATTGGTTGTGTCCCCAAAGAACTGGAATGTGCATACAGACACCACCATGACACGACAAACCAGGAGGGCAACGTAACGCACAGAGGGATCCACAAAAAGACTGGAACATACACCGGCCCTGACCAGAATCAGCCCGACCCCCACCATAGAAGGTAGTGCCACAGAAAATGAAAATAGATCATCTTGTATGGGAAAAGAACTGACCTACCATTCCCAGAAGGAAGCTGAAGCAAAGGAAGGAGGAGGAACGGAGCAGAGCACACCTGGGCCCACCAAACTCAGAGGATGATATCCCAGCTCGGAGGGCCCAATGTAAAGAGAGGACCATATACCCATCCCCACCATGAGATGCGACACCCTGCACTGACCCATGGCCCTACACGAGACACAGTGTGAGATGTGTGACTGAGTTGACCCCACCACACTGAGGCAAAACACTGGGGACGTGCAATTGAGCACGGGGGAAGCAGAGCAAGGAGGTCCTGAGGGGGTATAAATGATGGGCTTTGGGGTCAGGACGTGGCACCCCATCAGACTCCTAAAAGTCACCAAACAGACATTGAATTATTAACAAGCTTTTCTCTTTTTTCTGTTTTGTTTTTTGTTTTTTTCTTTTTTTTTTCTCTTCTTTTAAATTTTGTATGTCAGTGGCTTTTTTGTTTGTTAGCTTTTCGGTGTTGCTGCCATCATCACCGAGTTCTTATGTGCCACTTTGTTTGGTGTTGTCAAAGCCATCCGCAATTTTATGTACATATTATTATCTCTGCAGGTCCACCTAGATAAGATAGGCTGGATGTGAGAAGAAAATATTGGGATCAACGGTCCGGGAGGGACATGAGAGTGTGGGAGGTAGGAGAAGGGAGGAGGTGTTGGCCAACCCAGGGACAAGAGAACAACAAGTGTTTCAAAACCAGTGTCAGGGAGGGGATGGGAAGACTGGTAGGGAGTTACCAAGGGCAAGGTAACTGATAGGAATTACTGAAACCAGAATGAAGGCTGAACATGGTAGTGGGACAGGAGGAAGGCATGAAGAAATAGAGGAAAGGAGTAGGAGGCAAAGGGCATACATAGAGGCCTAAATACAGACATGTGCATATGTAAATACATTTATGATTATGGGGGAAATAGACTTATGTGCAAATATTTATAGGTTTAGTGGTGGAATATCAGGTGGATATTGGGCCTCCTTGCACGCATTCCCCTAATACAAAAGCACCTTGCTCAGCTAAACGGTCATTCCATGATACCCACCTTCCCGACATGATCGCTGAAGACAAATGTGTTCATAAGCAAATGTGGTGAAGAAAGCTGATGGTGCCCGGCTATCAAAAGATATAGCATCTGGGGTCTTAAAGGCTTGAAAGCAAACAAGC
>NW_022111365.1:15368-16612 GCF_000313985.2 Echinops telfairi | reverse complement strand
TTTTTTTTAAGTGACGGAGCCATAAATAGCCTTGAAGATCCTATGTGTTCATGTTTCATTACTATTGTTTGTTAATAAAATTTTCAAGCTTAAAAAAAAGACTACAGCCAAGAAAACCTTATGTAGCAGTTCTACCCTGTAATATAGACTCTACTCTATGGCAATTTGTATTTACATGTGTATGCTTGTAGTTCTGCAGAGTTGTATTTACATGTTACTGGTCTGTTTTGTCCCTCATAACTTAATCAGTAGTTTTCACTTATGTTTGCAATAACTGAGCATGTATACTGCTGAGCAAGTGAGCGGGTTACCAATGAGTAAGGAGGTGCTTGCAGATCTAGGCTAATGCAAAAATTTACTTTGTGAGCACAGGAGTGTAACTTGAGGCTTGGATCCAATTTCACTCAAAATGGACATGTACTGAAGGTAGGTCTGTGCAGGGAACAGTGTATGAATAATAAATGTGAATGATTATGAAAAAAATAAAAAATAAATGAAAATCAGGCAACCATTCAGGAGGCTGAAAGAACACCAACCACCCTGAATCCCAAGAAGAAGTCACCAAAACACATAATTGTCAAATAATCCAACTATGAGGAAAAGGAGAAGATCTTAAAAGCAGCTAGGGAAAAGCAAACAGTCACGTATAAAGGTACCACAATGAGAGTATTTTCAGACCTATCAGCGTAAATGGTGAAGAAGAAAAGGGAATGGAGTAACATATTCCAAAAATTGAAGGAAAACAACACAAACCCAAGAATACTTTACTTGGCCAAATTATCTATTATGATAGTTGGGAAGTAAGAGTCTTCCCATACAAGGACAACCTCAAATAATACATAAAAAGAAACCCAGCCCTACAAAAGATCCTTGCCGAGCTAGTATGGCCAGAAAATCAACACTCACCAAGGGCAAATAAGAGATCAGCACATAGAACAACCCCACCCATAGGGCCACAAAGAGAAAACAGCCCCCGGCATAGCACTGGCTCAATAGTGGAAAGAAGGCAAACATAAACCACACACACAACATAAGCAGATAAGATTGATAGGTAGGAAAACACCCAACACAAAAGGTACAAGATGACATCACAGAGTCTACAGATGGACGTAATAACACTGAATATCTATGGCCTGAACTCAGGCATTAAAAGGCAGAGGTGTGAGTGGCAAAACAGGGAGGGTAAAGGGAGAATGGGTAGGAAAGAGGGAACCGATTACATGGAACTGTGTGTGACCTCCTCC
>NW_022111365.1:11957-13308 GCF_000313985.2 Echinops telfairi | reverse complement strand
GATGATCCCTTCAGGACCAGTGCTGAGAGTGGCAATACTGGGAGGGTGGAGGGAAGGTGGAGTAGAAAGGGGGAACCAATTACAAGGACTTACATATAACCTCCTCCTTGGGGGATGAACAACAGAAAAGTGGGTGAAGGGAGACATCGGACAATGTAAGATATGACAAAATAATAATAATTTATAAATTATCAAGGGTTCATGAGGGAGAGGGTAGTGGAGAGGGAGGTAGCAGCTAGACATTGGGCCTCCACTCAAGTACTCCCTCAATGCAAGAATGCTTTGTTCTATTAAACTGGCATTCCATGATGCCAGATGTAGACTCTCCCATGTTCATTGAAGCACAGTTCACAAACAAGAAGTTTGTAAAAGCCCAAATGCCCATCAGTAGAAGAATGGATAAAGAAACTCTGATACATATACACAATCTAATATGATGCATCCCTTAAAAACAGTGATAAAACACCTCATGAGTTGGATGGGGCTGGAAATCCTTATGCTGAATGAAGTTAGTCAATCACAAAAAGAAAAATATTGTATGAGACCACAACTATAAGGGTAAACACCAAGACAAAAGCAGGTTTCTGCTTTTAGGTCATGTAACTTCTTATCTGGTCTCCTAAGCAATAAGGTGGTGGACACCAGCCTACACATTCATGCACTCAGATATGGCAGAGGCTAAAATCACCTACTCCGCTCCTTCTGAAGCTTCAATGCCATGGAATCTCAGGAGCTAAAAGCTGCTATGAGAGCTGGCTCAGTTTGTTTGCTTGTTTGTTTGTTTGTTTTCCTTATTCTTTCTTTTGTTTGATAAACCACAAGTACAGCCACAGAAGGGGCAGACCCAACTCTAAGACACATCTGATGACCACAGAAATCAATGTGGGGATGGGGTTCTTGAGAAAGAGCAGTAGTCTATTGTGGCTCTAGGTTTCTGTGGGTTTTTTTAAATCATTTTATTAGGGGCTTATACAACTTTTACAACTTATACAATCCATACATACACCAACTGTGCACAGCACATCTGTACATTCAGTGCTCTCATCATTTTCAAAACACTTGCCCTCTACCCAAGCCCCTGGCATCAGCTTCCCACCTTTTCCCCTCCCTCCCCACTCCCCCCGCCCTCATGAACCCCCG
This sequence comes from Echinops telfairi, assembly GCF_000313985.2. Taxonomy (NCBI): domain Eukaryota; kingdom Metazoa; phylum Chordata; class Mammalia; order Afrosoricida; family Tenrecidae; genus Echinops; species Echinops telfairi. The sequence goes on along the minus strand of NW_022111365.1, from coordinate 12,168 downwards.
ATAACTTATAAACCATTATTTTGTCATATCTTGCACTGTCTGGCATCTCCATTCACCTACTTTTCTGTTGTCCATCCCCCAGGGAGGAGGCCATATGCAGATCCCTGCAATTGGCTCTCCCTCTCCACCCACCTCCCTGCATCCTCCCCTCCCGCCCCCCAGCATCACCACTCCCATCACTGGTCCTGAAGTGATCATCTGACCTGGATTC
>NW_022111365.1:7439-9160 GCF_000313985.2 Echinops telfairi | reverse complement strand
TCCCCACAGGCCCTCCAACACTTGTTACTTTCTGATTTTTTTAATTGTGCTATCTTTGAGGGTGTTAGGTGGTACCTCATTGTTGTTTTAATTTGCATTTCTCTTATTGATAAAGATCAGGAACATTTCCTCATATGTTTATTGACCATTCAAATTTCTGCCCCTGTAAAACTACTGTTCAAGTCCTTTGCCCACCTCCTCAGTGGGCAGTTAGTTTTTTTCTTTTTGAAGCTAGCAGAGTATTGTAGATTTTTAGTAGTAAGCTCTTTGTCTGATGTGTCATTGATAAAGATTTTTCCCAGTCCATGGACTCTCTTATTACCCTCTTGGTGAATTCTTTCAACGTACACAGGTGTTTTATCTTCAGTATATCCCATTTGTCAATTTGTGCATCCTCTGTGTTTGTATCCTTCTCTATTTCTGATACTCTAAGTATTCCCTATGCCAAAGTTCTCAAGTTGGTCGGTTTAGCTTCAAGGTCTGTGATCCACCTTGAATTTTTTTCTTGTGCATGGAGTGAGATAAGGGTCTTGCTTCATTTTTCTGCAGGTAGATATCCATTTTTTCCAGTACAACTTATTAAAGAGGGCATCTGCTTCCCATTGGATATTTTGGGGGCCCTTATCAAAGATCAGTTGTCTGTATGCTGATGATTTTATTTCTGGATTTTCAGTTCTTTTCCATTGGTCTGAGTATCTGTCATGGTACCAATACCATGCAGTTTTGACAATTGTGGCTGTATAGTATGTGCTAAAGTCAGGTAAAGCAAGCCCTCCCACTCTGTCCTTCTTGAGGAGTTCTCTGCAAATTCTGGGCTTCTTCCCTTTCCATATGAAGTTGGTAATCAGTTTTTTTTTTTCATTTCTTTGAAGAAAGATGAGGGTAATTGTATCGGGATTGCATTTAACTTATATAGTGCCTTAGACAGAACTGACATCTTTACTATATTGAGTCTTCCCATCCATGAGCATGGGATATTCTTCCATTTGTTGAGGTCACTCTTGGTTTCTTGTAATAGTGTTCTGTAGTTTTGCTCATATAGATCTTTTGTTCTTTTACCCTAGATATTTCAAATTCTGCTTGGCTATTGTGAAGGGTACCACCTTTTTTATCTCCTCTTCTGTGGTCTTATCCAATGTGTATAGCAGTCTGATGGACTTCTGTTTGTTGATTTTGTATCCTGCCACTCTGCCATACTCCTCTATTACTTCCAGTACTCCCCTTGTGAAGCTTTTGGGATTTTCCATATGTAAAATCATATCATATGCAAATAATGATAGTTTCACCTCTTCCTTCCCCAGACGAATACCTTTGATGTCTTTCTTTGCCTTATGTTGTTAGATAAAACCTCCAGCATGATATTAAATAAGAGTGGGGACAATGGGGCATCCTTGTCTGGTCCCCTTTTTCAGTGGGATTGTGTTAGTTTTTTCTCCTTGGAATACCACATTGGCTGTTGATTTTTCATATATAGCTTGTATTGCCTTGAGGAATTTTGCTTCCATTCCTATCTTCTCAAGAGTCTTAAACAGGAATTGGTGTTGGATGTTGTCAAATGCTTTTTCTGCATCTATCGATATTATCATGTGGTTCTTATAGTTTTTCTTGTTAATGTGGCAAATGATACTAATGGTCTTTCATATGTTGAACCATCCCTGCATCCCTGGTATGAATCCCACTTGGTCATGGTGAATTATTTGTTTTATATACTTTTGTATTCT
>NW_022111365.1:5958-7038 GCF_000313985.2 Echinops telfairi | reverse complement strand
GTCTGTTGAGATTCTTGATGTCCTTTGGGAATATTCTAGGGAGGGATTGTTTTTCCAAGAATTTGTCAATGTCTTCCAAGTTGTTTAATTCATTGGAGTACAATCCTTCGTACTACTTTGTAATTATCCTTTCGATTTCATTAGGGTCTGTTGTCTCTTTCATCCCTCGTTCTTGTTATTGAAATTTTTTCCCTCCTTTCTTGGTCTGTCGATTCTGTTTATCCATTCAAAGAGCCAACTTTTAGCAGCATTAATTTTTTCCGTAGTTTTCTTACATTCCCACTCCTGAATCTCAGCTCTGATTTTCATTATTTCTTTTCTTTTGCTATTAGTGGGATTGTCCTGCTGACTCTGCTCTAGTTGTTGTAAATTTTGTGCCAGCGTATCAATCATGAGTCTCTCTTCCTTTTTCAGGTGTGCATGTATTGCTATGAAACGTCCTCTGATAACTCCCTTTGCTGTGTCCCATAAGTTTTGGTACGTCGTGTTCTCATACTTGTTGGTTTCTAGAAATTTCCTAATTTCATCTCTGATCTGTGCCAATATGCACTCCTTTTGCAATAAAGAGTTATTCATCCTCCAATTGTTTGCTCTTGCTTTCTTCTTCTTCCTTTTGTTAATTTCCAGCCTTATGACACAGTGGTAAGAGAGAGAGGTATGTATGATATCAATGTGCTTACATTTATGTAGATTTGGCTTATGCCTCAGCTTGTGGTCTATTTTTGAATATGTGCCATGAGGGCTTATAAATAATGCAAATTTTTTGCATTTGGATGAAAAGCTCTGTAAATATCTATCAGGTCAAATTGTCTAATTGTAGTATTTAGATCTCTAACCTCCTTGTTGAGTTTCTTTCCCTGTGATTTATCTTTATCAGGGAGCAGTGTATTGAAGTCACCCACTATAATTGGTGAGGCTGTGATTTCTTTTTTCATGTTTTGGAGTGTTTGGTTGACGTATTCAGTGGGTCTCTCATTCTGGGAATATACGTTTACAATGCTTAGTGGTTCTATGTCTACATTCCCTTGAGCATTATATAGTGTCCCTCCTTATCTCTTTTTATGGTTTGCACTTTGAGGT
>NW_022111365.1:2824-3949 GCF_000313985.2 Echinops telfairi | reverse complement strand
TGGTCTGGAGGTCAGCAGTGGAGTGTTAGAGAACAGGGAAGAAACGAAGATGAGAAAAAAAACTAAGCCCACTTAGACTGTGGGGGATAGAGTGAAGAGCGGGAAACAAAAGTAACAATATAGCTGAGCCCTGAACCCTTCCCGTGGAATTGCAAGGTTTAATCCCTGCCCTGAGGTGGTGGCAAGCTGCGGCTGAGTTGAGTTAAAGCCCCTACACCGGTTCCAAATTGTCCCGGCTCCAGCCGAGACTGTGGCAGGGCTAAGGTCAAACTCTTGCTGGCCTCTGCTGTGGTAAGTCAAAAGCCCCCAGCCCTTCAAAACCTTGTAGATCTGTGCCTACTTATCTTTATGATGATCCTCCTGCAATCCAGCAGTGTTGAATTTCCCTCTTAATAACTCTCCTGGGATGATTTCTGTATCGTCCCTCTGGTATGTGTTACTCAGTCACCATCTTCCCAGAAGTCTGGCTATAGGTTTTGTTTATTTTGTTTTTTCTCTTCTTTGATTGTCTTAATACATGGCCACTGGAGAAACATAGGACACCAGAATGGGGTGGGATTATTCTTAACTTCTCAAGTTGTTGGTTCTTTGACGTGATGGCTCAGCAGGCACTCTTCCCGAGGAACCCTCAGCTAAAAGTCTTCATAGAAGGAAGACATGACAGAAGAACCGTTAGTATCTGCTAAAGAATTTCCATGTGGATTAACAAACCTTTGCAACACATTACATGAATGCTACAATTCCATGTATCCATGCTGTGCCTCAACTCAGAGAAGGCTTTAAAAGGTATGAAGGTTGTCAGGAGTGGCATGATCAATAATTACTTAATGCTCTTTGACATGTTCAAATGCTCAGTTTATTCCCTGCAAACACACATCAAATAATCAAATAACATTAAAGTTAAGTCAAACTATTACGTATAAGAATACCAGGGCAAATATAAGAGTATAAGGCCAATACACTAAACACATTATTATTTCAGCACTCATCCCAATAAGCATTGACTTCATCGGTTTATTCACCCTGGGTAGAGTTGGAGAGAGCAGGAGTTAATGTGTCCTTGGTTATTAGCTCTCTGAAAAGTCATTGTCTCTACCGGGGCAGTTCAGCTGGCCATTTGAAATC
>NW_022111365.1:0-1213 GCF_000313985.2 Echinops telfairi | reverse complement strand
AAATTAGCAGCCTTAGAGGATGATTCTGTTAAAGAGAGACATTCATCTGTGTCAGCAGTGACACATTCTAAAACAAAATTTTAATTGATCAATTCTTCTGTGTTGAGTTTGAAACCATGAAATGTACAGAATATGGGGGGAAAGTTACTAAAAGAAAGGAAAATCAGCTTAAACATAGCTGCTTTATTAATCAAAAGGTCAAAGACTTTTTTTACAGGACTTAAATTGTGAGTGCAGGAAGAAATCAGCAGTCTCCAACATTGCATAGAGATGTTTTGTACATCAAATCTTCCAAGATCAGCCAACTGCCTGCTTACTTGACAATCTAGATGGTTCGATTTTTTTTAACATAAAGAGAAGGACTCTATGAATGTCAAAGTACTTAAGGATGTTAAATTTCCTCTTGTGTTAGATGTGTATGAACTATGTATAACAGAACTTCAAGAGAAAATGTTGTTGTTGTTTTCAAGGATCTGGAAAATTTAAAAAATTAATCAGCAACCAAAGATAAGTGATCAAAAAAGTAGTTCCCAGATAGAAGTTAAATACGAACCCTTTTCTTTTGCTGATGCTATTGGCTCTAATAAATGTTGATACTACGACTTTCAAGCGTTGCTAACTCATGCGGGAAGGCCTAGTTCTTCGGATCATTATCTATCCTTGGTGAAAAGGAAAAAAATGAATGGATAATATTTGATGGTGCTAAAGTCAACATCGTTACACCAGAAGATGTATTGCAGCTTTCTGGTGGTGGAGACTGGCATATGCTTATGTTTTACTGTATGAGCCTCACAGAGTTAAAGTAATGGAAAAGGAAAGTAAACAGTAATCTTCATTTCAGCTATTTATGCTTAGGTGTGAAATAAATGTTATTTGTTGTTCATTTCTATTATCTACATCAGAGGTGTCAAACTGGCGGCCCACAGGCCGCATGTGGCCCCCAAGGTAATCTTTTGTGGCCCGCGAGGCCCTGAAATAAAATCAAAATAGAAAATTTTGTTATTAAGAAAATAGCGCTTAAGGGAGATTGAGGCAATATCGCATACACAATTCCCTCATTACATTTTATTTCAGAGCATCATGGGCCACAAAAAATTACCTCTGGGGCCGCATGCAGCCCATGGGTCACCAGTTTGACACCCTGATCTAGAGCTTTAGAGAAAGGTAATTAAATGGTTGTATATTTTCACTCACATGGAACAAGAGGTTGAAG
>NW_022111364.1:117329-118290 GCF_000313985.2 Echinops telfairi | reverse complement strand
TCCCTTATCATAGTTATAAATACACATAAATAAGCTATTGTAAGTTGTTATGGTCTTTTATATGTAGTTCATTCATTTTGACATAAGAATACTATTTAATTTATATACAGAAACCTTTTTCTTGCCCATGAATTACCTCTCAATTTTTGTATCAAATGTTTTAATATTTCATCTGCATAATATCATTTGCCATCAAGTCACATGCTACTATCAATATACATAATTTTGTACAAAGCTTAATGATTTTTAATTACTAACTAATATATATATATATATTTTTTCATTATTTTTTAGTATCACCATTTAATTTGGCACTGGGAAAAAGTCATTTTGGTAATTTTTTAATTCCATTTTTTAATTTATGGAAATATTACAATCATTTTATTGTTCAGTGTCTTCTTCTGAATCCCTCTGCTTTTCTAATCTAGTCTCAGGTCTTTTGCACAGCTTTACTCCTGGGGATTACTTTCTGCCAGCCTTTTCCTTTCCATGCTCTTTGGTGTTGAGAGGAATTGACTGTTTTCTGCCTTCATTAATCACCACTTTTCCTGTATCAACTTGGCAATTGGTCATCAAGCCAATGGTACATTTTTTTTTTTAGTATGGAATTACTAAGACATGTGTCAGCTAGCTATCACATAACAAATCGGCATGAAAGCCTGCAAATTTTTAATTTATTTTATGATTCAATGGAAAAAACTGAATGAGTTAAGAATTGGTTGTTTTATTTTCTGGTCTGGGCAAGCTGTAGTAATATTTTCTGAGATCTCAGGTAGCTTGGGTGAGCTGGTCAAACAGCTGACAACTGGGTGATTGAAGATTACTTCAGCCACATGTCTCCAGCTTGTCAAAGTATCATGCAAATCACATAGATTGTCCTCGATGTGGTTTCTCATATTCTAGAAGGGGACCTAAGACTTGAGCTGGCAGTCCCAGTGTTTGGAGGACAGGACAAGTAGAG
>NW_022111364.1:114545-116037 GCF_000313985.2 Echinops telfairi | reverse complement strand
TGTAAGGCTACTTCTTCCCTGTCCTGGAGGGTTGCTGTGAACCAGCATTGACTCGATGTCAGTAAGTTTTCTTATTCTGTTAATATTATATTTATCATCCTGGTAGCAACGCATTTTTGTTTTAGAAGTATGCATTACCTTTTTGCAAAATAAAATTTCAATTTACACAATCATCAAAATCATTTTTCTGTTTATAAGACCTATTTCTTGTTGAAAAATATATTTATATAGAATTTATTGTATATATAATGTATTATGTATAATGGTTAAGGTTGCATGTCCATTTGATAAGATATGATATTATATAATTACTGATCAAATGATGAGATTTACCAAGAATTGAGAGTTTCATAAGGCTTCCAATATGCATAGTCATTCTTGCTTGCATTTTCTGTGTCAACATCCTAATCTGACTCATCATTTGACTTCAAGTTCTTTGGACTTAAGCCAGCAGCCTGCCTTTAGCTGCCAATCTTTCACTCCTAAGGGAACTTGCCATCTTACCTGCCAAACATGGATTCATTTGCCTGTGCAGCCAGCAGCCTGCTGAACGAGGGTTCACATCTTTCCCATGGACTTAGAATTTACCAGCCATGACTATGTGGGCCCTTTCTGTTTTGTATATACACACATGTAATTTTCATTTGTATTTAGTTTTCTAGGAACCCTGGTTGTATAGTGATTACTAATTGGGCTGCTAAACAAAAGGTAAGGTTTTCAAAACTAGCAGCAGCTCCTCCAGAGAAAGACCACCTTTCTACTCCTGTAAACAGTTACAGTCACAGAAACTCACAGAGGCACTTCTATCTTGTCCTTTGTGCTTCTTATAAGTCAGCATCAACTCGATGGGAGTGAGTTCTATTCTTTTCTTTTGCTTTTTTTGGTTTTTGAGGAGTTAGAAAGAGTCCAACCTTAGCTCTCGAGAGAAGTAAGACTCTATATATGACAGTAATAAAAAACATGGAAAATTTCATTATCTTTAATTCCATTTTCCACCAACTTTTGGAAGAACCTTCATATAAATAAAAAAAATTTAGTAAGCTACCAATTAAATTCACAAACCTATGAACCAACTTTACTATTAGAAAGTAACATCATAAGAATTGATTTTTTTTAAGCCCAGGATATATGATTATTTACTCCAAATAATTTTAGGTGTTATAATTTCTGAAATTATCCAAAGATCTGAATTATATGCCAATAAAATTGTTGGAAGAAAAAATAGTCCTACTCCCATAAACTACTAAACTGAATGATATGTGAATTATATGCCAATAAAACTGTATACACACGCACACAGAAAGATAAGGGAAAGTATGTGATATTAAAAGAATAAAATAGATTAAAGAATACAGTGAGAAAGATTTTGAAGCTATATTTAGGTAAATTATAAACAGATTTGTAATAGCAAAAGAGATAATAGAAATAGGAAAAGGATGTATCACCATATGTACATATAATAAATAGCCTTGGATCTAAGCTAAGCCGCAAT
>NW_022111364.1:110377-111814 GCF_000313985.2 Echinops telfairi | reverse complement strand
TCTGTTTTATTCTTTCTACAAATGTATATGAGTCAATCTGTTTTCAAGGAAAAATGTTCAATCTTTTAAATCTGAATTTTAGATCTGTTTGATAGTGATAGCCTGAAGTAATGTTAGTGTTTTCAGATATAATGGAATTATATATTCAGAAGACAATAAAATGAAGAGACAAACATAGTTATTGAAAAAAATCCCTTGATTGAGTTTTTCTTCTAATTATGGTTTTCTTGTATAGTCTTAATACTCATGGACCCATGTCAGCACGAGCCCCTGCAGTGTCATAGCAGTCTGCCTATCCAAGATTTCATCTTCTTGGTTTTGCCAGACACATAATCTGTTTTTATTCTCTGCAAATTAAGGGAGATGAATGTGATGATACTATCATCTCAATCTGCATGCAGGTTTTTCCTAAGAAAGTATTGCGTTTTCTACTCTCTCTTTAGAAGATCCTCTTGGTTTCCGTATAGCTTCAGTTTACTTTAAGATGCACGCAGCTAGATGGCATCAAACTCAGTGAAAGGCAGTTCTTGGTTTTGTTTGTTGGTTTGTTTGTGTTTGTATGACTTTTCCTGAATCCCAACCCAAACCACACTCACTGACATCCAGCCCATAGTGACTCAGTGACCTTATAAGACCAGGTGGAACTGTCCCTGAAAGTTTCTGAGACTGGAACTCTTTCCAGGGGTAGAAAGCCCCCTATTTCTCCTGCAGATTAACTGATGGTTTTGAGTGGCTGACCTTTTGGTTAGCAGCCCATCCCATAATCACTACGCCACCAAGAATCTTTTTTTCTCAATTAGCATAATACATTCCTATTCTGACATCACTTTCCCATCGACCTTATTGATTAATTTTTGCTGCCTCAGAATTGTTTTGCTAGTGCTGGGCTTTAGAAACTGCCTATCAGTATTATATCTGAACTAGTGGAGAGATAGTGTACCATTCTGAAAAATATGAGGGTGTGATTTTTAAGTTATATTTATTGATTACATGTCCTCTACGTATAAAGGCAATAGATGCTGACAAAATATTTGAGTTCTTTCTTGAAATTAAATAGTATGATGAAATTCATCAATCTGAGTAAATTATTTAAACCATTTCTGAAATAAAGAGTTGATATTCAACCAACCTTTCATTTATCCAGTCATTCAACCATACATATATGTGTAAACAAAGAAAAACTATTCTAAGGCCACAGACTATATTGACATCAGGATATTTCACTGGAGATATAATGTCTCTGAATGGAGAGAAATGAACAGACATGAGGATAAGTCAAGGAACTTTCTACAAGATAAAACAAATGGCTACTAAAAATATTAACATGTGAAGTTAAAACTTATTTTTAATAATTATATGTGTGTTAGTCTGGGTAGACTAGAGAAACACATTCATAAACACACATATGTATATAAGGGAGAGGTTTATATACAAGAG
>NW_022111364.1:108789-110277 GCF_000313985.2 Echinops telfairi | reverse complement strand
GAACTTACAAACAAAATTCTAAAATGTTCTTGGCATCTTATTATTATTCATAAAAATAGCCAAACCAAAGATCAAGCTCACTGCTATCAAGTTGATGCCAACTCATAGTGATCTCATTGGACAGTGTAGAACTGTGCCGCGATTTTCCAGGACTGTAACTGCTGACTGGAATAGAAAGCCCAGTCTTTCTCATGAGGAGTAGCTGGTGGTTTGAACTGCTAAGTGTCATTCTGATGAACAATTTCATTTTAACTGAAACATAAGTAAACAAGAGTGAATTTCTGAGTTTCCAAATGATACTGATTAATAACTTACACTTCTAAAATTAAGAAGTATAATAAAAAAGGACAAGGAAACTGAAATGTTTCCACATCTTTTAAATTAGTTATACTTATTTCCTTTTATTCTTTCGATTTCATTTTGTGATTTCATCTATTTTTCATACTTAGCCCATGATATGTTTCCACATGTGTTCAGTCTGGTCTATGAATCATTTTACTAATGCATTTTTTATGTGATCACTAAATCCATATTAAGTACATATTTCCTGAAAGGTGTTATTTGATTTGTTTCTTCTTCCATAAGTTAGTCTAACTTTGAATCCCTCCTCCATTATTTATTCTGGATACCATTGCCCTATTTTGAAGGCTATAATTTAAAAAGTAAAGTAAAATAAAATACTGGTAATTTTACCTACAATGAAAAATAGTTCAGAAATTTCTATAGATATTTTAAATTAAACTGGGACCATAAAAGTCACACATTATTAAAGCAATACCCTAATGAAGCAACATAACAAACATGTTAATAGTGAATAATGCCAAAAGTGTATTATGCTTATTATTCTTTTACTCAAGATAGCTAAATTAGGAAAAATTCAGTAATGTATTAAATAAGTTATAACTGAGCATCTTTATTGGCTGTACTTTGAAATAGATACTGGGTAAGCCGCAAAGAGAATAAGGCATATTCTGTGAATTTTGGGAAGTTAAAATACTATTGTGCTGAACTTATTGTTGTTTGTCTAGAAAAAGGAGCACTGGGGGGTGGGTGGTTAAAATGATTGCCTGCTAATGAAAGAGGGAGTGGTGTCCACTTATCAGCCACTGCCCAGGAGAGAGGCGTGTCAGGCTGCTTTTAGCCCAAAACTTTAATACATCACATTTTGTATCAGCTGGTTAACTTAAAACCAAGTGTTGTCATGTTATTTGTGTTACCACAAGTTTGTGTTCTGATGGATCATGGATAGTTGCCACACCATATGAGAAAATCAATTATCTTAATCAGTAAATGATTCATTCTTGCCATATGTAATCCACATGTTTCAGCAGCACCTTCCATTAAGTAAAAAAAGGTATAACTAGTTCTACAGTATTACAGAGTTGTAAAGAATTTTATAGTTACTAGATAGGTGATAATTTTATATTAATTTTACTAAACTAAAAGGTTTAGTAAAATGGGGCATAGAACAAGGAAAATTGAAACAGT
>NW_022111364.1:105594-107196 GCF_000313985.2 Echinops telfairi | reverse complement strand
TTTTTCAGGAAGTAACAATGAACATACATTCTTTATCTTCTAAATGACCATATTTTAATTTTTTAAAAATGTTGTACTTGTTTTAAAAACTATAACAAATATTTTATACAGTGCATAACTGTCTAGAATAATTATACCTTCAATTGTTCCTATTACATTGCTTTCAGATTCCTGTTCTCATTTGGTGGGGGGTGGGGAGGATATAATCTCTTCCAGTGTGTTTGTATTTCCTTCAAAAATGTAGCCTTGAACTCAAAGCCAAACTGCCATCGAGGCAATTCCAATTCGTAGCCTAGAATAATCTAAAGAATGTGGAGCTACTTTGAAGTGTAGGGTGGCTAATCCTTGATCTGATTCATCTAGTTCTATTAATGTAAAATTTTTCTGAACTCACATTGTTCTATTCACTTAATTTTACTGAATATTCTGCTTTTCACATTTCAACAGGTCCATTTCTTTGAAGTGGAGATTTTTGAAGCACGCAGTGTGATAAATGTAGAAATAAATGAGCTATCTAAGAATACACACACTTATTTTAGTGGTTATATCCCACTGCTCATTGTTTTTCATCCTGTACTGGATATTTTCAATACAGTTTTCAAATAATTTGGAACTATATGTTCTCTTGCATTCTGAACTTGTGAAACTTATTTTGAACCTTAAATGTAAGTCAGCAATTTTGCTCAGTCAACATTTGTGGGCTGTTAAACTATTGAAATCATAAAGAACCTTGATCATGCCATCCATTTTACAAAGAACATGCCAACTCGTATCATCAGACAATTACAAAGCCTTTTTTGTAATATATAGTTTCATTGTGCAATAGTTATATATTCATGTTTCTTACGTATCAGAAAGGTCTTTTTAACTATGTTGAGGGTCCTTAAAATTGGAGAATGAATCATCTTTCCACTGTGCATGCCTTAATCACCAACTACTCATGTGCCACACATGTTGAATTGAAGCTAATTCAGATGTTCATGTCCCGTGTTTATATGAATAACCATTTATGTATATAATATACTTAAGACCACATTCATGTAACTGTGAATAAGATGGACTACTTCAAATAACAAACCAAAATGAAAATGAATCATTTTTGCAGTAGCTCTAATAGATATAACGTTGTAAGATTAAAATCATAGTGAATAGGTTTCTATTGTGCTCTTTTGCATGCTGTCTCTAAAACCTAGAAATTGTGAACACTCATCACCATTGTTCCCCGTTAAAGTGCTGAAACTTTGATAGATATTTGACCGATACTGAAATATGCGAGAGGATGAATATATAGTTATTTATTGGGTTGTAAAACACTGTATTCCATTTTAATAAACTCCCTTTTCTGTGAATGATTATTTTACACTCAGCTTGATCCTACTATGAATTGGTTCTACACACACTAATGCCTTCCTCCTTAACCAAATCCACATACTTAGATGTTGCATGATGCCATTAATGCAAAGCTTTCATACTATTAGCTAGCATCTTAATTCCTGGCACTTAATGACATGTCAGTTTCAGAGACTGCACTAAATGTTGGTTTGGTCAGCAGACAGTGAAAATAGACCTCATATTGTCTTTTAAAATACCCCTACAGAAAAG
>NW_022111364.1:90064-105231 GCF_000313985.2 Echinops telfairi | reverse complement strand
TTTTTCTCCCTCTTCACTCTAAGAGAATAGCAGCCGTACAAAACTTGTATACCCTAGTACACACGCATAGCTCCCTTCAGATTGTGTGTGTGTGTGTTTTCCTCTTGTGATTTTACAGAGTATCATTATTCTGACAAAGAAATGACCACCCAATCGCACAATAATGAATACCTGCCATCTGCTAGAGTTCTAAAATCCTAGATGCCTATTTCTTTACCCAAAGTTTAACATATCAAAACTTGAGAATCAAGGTGCATTTAATTAAAATTTAAAATAAGTTTAAACATTAAAATATGTTTTTAAGAATAGTGAGAATGGATGTGCATAATATCTAAATGTGATATTTTAAAATATTTCTTATTTTACCTTGACCCACTATAAATGGCACCCATTTAATTTAGCTATGAGTTTCCATTTCTAAATTTAGTAAATTAGGTTTTCTCTAGCAGTTCATGAGAACAAGATAACAATCTATGATTAATAGAAAAAGAAAAAAACTCCCCCTAAAACTATAAATCTTTGTACAGGTAATATTTATTTTAAGTGGCATTTGCAATATATAGTTGTAGACACCTGATAAAAATTTTACTCTCCAATTAGTACTATCTAATTTAGTTATATCCATATATGATGAATAAATGTGCGTATATATGAATACACACATGCGCACATGACAGAAGTCCTTGTGATACTATTAGGTAGATGTTTGACCACTAATCACAAGGTTGGTGGTTCAAACTCACCAGAGGCTGGAGATATTTTGGGCACTTTTTTTTTTTTTTTTGCTGTGATGCTAGAAGGCATGCCTCTTGGATTTCATTGATCAGCAGTGTCACTCATGGTAGCTAGTTTTCAGCAAAGTTTCCAACTAAGACCAGACTGGCAAGAAGAAATTGGCTGACCACTTCTGAGGGATTAACCACTGAACACTTAGTGAATGGCTCAGGTTGTAAGAAACCTAACATACGACTGGGGTAGAGCTGTCTCCTGAATGTTGAGTTGCCTTACATAGTGTGGATGGAGTAAGCTTCTGGGATTTCCATTTGCTAATGGGCCACAACTCACAATGAGACAAAACAGGTGAAAACATCCATTAGTATTTGGAACATGAAATAGATGAAGTATGAAACTAAGAAAATGGGAAGTCATCAAAAATGAGCACATAAAGATCTCTATCATAGGAATAGTGAGGATAATTACCTCACTGACCATGTTCAATCAATACTATGCTGGAAATGACAAATTCAATAGGAATGGTATCTCATTTATCATCAAAATAACATTTCAAGATATAACTTGTAGTACAATACTGGCTGTGATAGGAAATCCTCTGTATACCTATGCACCTAGAGGGAAGCGCAGCTAACACAAATATTATTAAAATGTACACATCAACCACTAAAGCTAGAGATGAAGACTTCTATACCAAATTCTTAAGCCTGAAATTGATGAAACACGTGATCAAGAATCTTGGATAATTATTGATGATTGGAAAGAGAAGTTGGAAACAAAGAGGAAAGATCAATATTTGGAAAATATGGCCTTGTTAATAGAAATGATGCTGGATATTCCATGATAAAATTTAACAAAGCCAAGACTTCTTCATTGTAAATGCCTATTTTCCTCAATATAAACAGTGACTTTATTAATGGACATTACAGTTGGAATACACAAGTCTCAAATTTCCAACATCTATGGGAAGAGACAATGTAAATGTTTAAGATGATCAGTCAAAATAAATTCATTAATTGTGGAACTAACCATGGATTGCTAATATGTAAATTTATGTTGAAAGTGAAAACAATTAAAACAAGTCCACGATAGGCAAAATATGACATTTAAATATATCCCTCCTGAATTTAGAGAATGTCTCAATACATTTGATTCATTGAATATGAATGATGATTTTTCAATAACATGGTGACATCTTAATTAGTGTCTTCTATGCTCTAATATCCATTGCAATGGCTACACAGGACTCACAGACAAAATTCATGATTGAGGGTTTATTAAGGTAGCTGACAGGTTGTAATGATAGTGAGAAGTGTTCAGGGTACAGTTGTTTATCAGGACAAGTTACAAGTCCTTTCTGATTGGTTAATACCTGCCCGCATGACATAGAACTAGGCTGTAAGCCTCAACCAGAAGACATTCAGCTCAAGCTCAATGGGTAAGCAAGTGAGCCAACAAGATGCAGAACTTATCAAAAATATAATTATTATCAATTTCAAATAGAAATTTTTTGAATTTGAAATCATTAAAACGACTTCAGTCATTAAAAACGACTTCAGCAGTACATTGAAGGAGAACTGCCAAAAATGCTAGCCTTATTCAGAAGAGGACATGGGATAAAACCTAGCAGATTTTGGCTGAAAACAGAGAGTACCAAAACGTTATGTATTTGTGTTTCCTTGACTGTGTAAGGCATCTGACTCTGTAGCTCATAACAAATTATGGGTAACATTGCAGAGAATGAAATGAAATTTAGTCAATTAATATGGTCCCTCGAGCCCTAATTCCTTATGTGATGTATTAAAATTCTGGACTTTGCCTATGAATAAAATCACATTTTGAAGAGAATTCTCTGCTTTGCTAATAGGATTCAAGTAGAAATATGTCTTGATCTTGGTTGAGGGTGTGAACCAAGTCATATCCTTTGTGTCGTGGGGGAATGGTCTTCTAAATGACAATCAAAGCCCTACCTCTGTATATGAGAACCATTTCCAAAGGAGGGACACAGACAGAAAAATGCCAGGACCATTGGAAGTAAATCCCACTCCAGATGCACCAAAGGCTGAGGCAAGGAAGCCATGGTACAGAGCAGAGGAGGAGCACCGAGATTCAAGAACAAGGAAGAGAACTGAGATTGCAAGGCAAAAAAGTAGGCTGAACCCCTGGTCTATGGAGACAGGGGCCAAGGGACCATGGGGCTGAGAGGCTGAGGACTTCTCTGCTGGCTGAGAGAAGTGTTACTGTGACCCCTTAACTGTGTCATTAGCATATTCTGATCCTTGCTTGTGTAAACTTCCCTAATACATCTCCTTAGTTGTGAGTATTGCCTATGAGTCATATGTGGCCATCATAATGGATTATGGGAATCTAATAAAGAGGTATAGTGCTATGAGATAAAGGGCAGATGTCAAAATGGGCAAAGAATGATGGAGGGTGAATTCATGTCTGTCCTCCGCCTCTTGGCAATAGAGAAGCCAGTGAAGACAAGCTTCCATGCTGTTCATTGTAGGGAATTCCAGAACATTTCAATGTGCTAGTGTGGAACCTCTACATACACCAAGAGGCAGTCATGTGAGGGAATACTGCATGATTTCAAGTCAGGAAACACATGCATCTCTTCTATAACCTTTCGTCCTACTTATTCAATCTATATGATTAGCGAATAATCTGAGAAGATGGACTCTACGACGAAGAAGGATTTGAAGAAGGCTCATTATCAACCTGTGATATACAGATGGTCCAACTTTCCTTGCTGAGAACAAGAACTTGAAGCACCACAGACTGCAGCCTTCAGTATATTTAAAGTAAACAAAATGTCTCTCAATTTGGTCATTATATTACATCATGATCAATTAAGTGCTGATGTTATGAATAATTTTATCTACATTCAATGCTCGTGGAAGGAGCAGTCAATAAATCAAGGACGTATTAAATATGGCAAATCTTCTGCACAGGACCTCTAGAAAGCGTTAAGGAGTCAAGATGTCACTTTGAGGCTTAGGCATGGTAACAGGGTATCAAACATGGTATCTGGGCCACATCCGACCGCCTCTGGCTTTCCTATTGGCCTGTGGCAGCAGTCTGCCATGACTTCCATCTCTATTTTTCTTTATTCTGACACCAGTGGTTCTTCCAATGGCACTCTGCTTCTGTTCTGGGTTCTAATTTTGCAGGTATCTCAGGACTAGTCTGGATCATTTTTAGGAAAGTTCTATGATATTTCTTTGGCAAACCTTATGCAATCCATCCTACCTGATCTTGGTGCTTCAGGCTTCTTTCTGTTACCCAAATTCAAAGGATATTTCAAAGTCAATATGTCAGGCTCATGGCTACAGCATTGAACAAAGCTAAGGTTAGCAAGCAATCTGACAGGCGGGCGACAAGGTTGGGATGCTATAGGAGTGGCCATTGACTCAAGTGAAAAGAACTGGAGGAAGGTGAGACAGATGCAGGACCTGGACCAGAAAAAAGAGGCCAGGTTCACAAAGATCTACTTTCAGAGGAGTGGGCCACACCCCTGAAGAAACATCTCTTCAATTGCAGTAGAACTGTTGTCTGATTTAGCAGGTTGCTTTCCTCCTTAATCATCTTGCAAATGCTTTGCTGCTCACAGGAAATTCCAGCCTAGAAGTTTTTATAGCGTATTAGAGCCCTGGTGGTGTAGTGTTAAGACTGGGCTGCGGCAGTTTGAAACCACCTGCAGCTCCACAGAGGAAAGACTGGCTGGCTACTCCAATAGACAGTCACAGTCCATGGGATCCCAGGGGGTCGCTGAGTCAGCGTTGACTGATGGCAGTGCGACCAAACCAATATAAGGGTGGTCTCCACTGCCAAACTACTCTGACTCTGGTCCAACCAAGTTGACAAAAACCTGCCTATCACAAGCATCAAAGACAATTCAGTTTTGTGGAGCCTACATTTCATGTAAGAAATAAATGTTAAGCTAAAATTTGATAAGTTGCATTCAGTTTTGATTAAATGATCCTTAAATTCCACTTCTAGGGAAACAAACAAAAACCCATCACCGCCATCGAGTCAATGCCAACTCATAGACACCCTATAGGACCGAGTAATTTTGTAATTTTGCAAATCTAATGGAGAACATTTGCTCAGGAAAATCCCTTTTAGAAGACTTGAAATAGGTTAAGGTGCTTCAAAATAAAAGTGGGTAGTGTTCCATGTACAAAAATGAACTCAAGACCTAAATACAAAACCCAGAACTTTAAAAACCATCAATAAAAAAACAGGGGCAGCATTAAGGGCCCTCATATATATGGCAAGAACACATAATGAAATATAGAGAAAATGCACACAAGGAAACAAAAGAAATGACACATAGATAAAAGTTCACCAAAGGAGTGAAGAAAAAGTGGGGGATCAGCGAAAGCCACTGAGAAGTTTGATAAATTATTTGATTTGTTGAATGTGAAAATGATGATCTGATTCACAATTTTTAAAAATAGGTAGTATACATTAGTTAGAAGATAGAAAGAAATGTAAAATATAAAGAAATTTCAGAAAGCCATATAAAACTGTAACAGAGAAGAACTTAATAAAAATTACAGTGTTTACAAGTAGTCATGTTAGATAGAACCCATATTTTAATAATATGCAGAATTAATATAAAATAATACAAGAAGTACACACAATAATATAAAGACTATACAAAGGAAACCGAGTACAGAAACAAAAAAGTTGGTGCAGAAGATGTGAGTGACAGCTCGCCCATTTATATTTATATTCTACATCAATAAAGAAGGGAAATCTCTGTGAACAATTTGGCTAATTTTTTCCCTATTTGAACACTTTGACTCAATGACCAGCTGGCTGCTTTTACATGGACAGTCTTCTTTAATCAGCCCAAACAACAGAAACTACACAGTCTTCCTTCCTTTTTCTTTCTTTCAGCTTTAAAGTGCAAAACAGAGATTTGCAAAGGAGAGAACCTGTTAAAACCACTTGTGAAGGAGACAAACTCCTCCAGTTTAAAGATTTGGTTCGATGCTGGTTGTCTTCCTGTTAAACATTCTTCTACAGCAAAGACATAAAAGGGCCCTAATTGGTGGATCATTTACCCTACATTACAAACAATGGAGCCACTCCTGACTTTTGACTAGAGCTTATCTTTCTGAACAATACCATGGTACAGAATATTGTCTGGTGGCTTGACGAGGACGAGGTTTGAAGCACATATCAATTAAGAGGTTGAATCAGTGACATATAGATACGTAGAGAGGGTTTGAAATAGGTTGGCCTCAGTTGAAAGGCAGAAGAAGACAAAACATGTGAAGGAAATTATTCAAAAACATGTGGAGTAGGATAGTTTATCAACCATCTATCAAAGATGGGAACAGAGGAAAATTAATACATACATTTGGAGCGATGTAACACCAAATAAAGTAGGAGAATTTTTACCATTATCAGGAATAGATAAATCAAAATTAAGTCTTTATACTCTACTTTCTCTTACTCATTTCCCAGTGTTCAAATGCACCCGAGGAAATTGAACATATCTTGATTTGGAGCAAGCACACCTTAGTCCTCAAAGGGACAGCTTTGCCCTTTAAATCTTCCAAACACATTTGCTCAGTGCAATGAATCGTTTCCTTTCTTAACTATTGCTTCCATGCTTGCTGATTGTGGAGCCAATTGAAATGAAATCCTAGAAAACTTCTAACTGTAATCCATTTATTATGTTGTTTATGGATCCATTGAAGATTTTTATATTCTATATGTTGAGGTGTAAATTATGTTGAAGGTCCTAGAAACTGATTGCACAGACATTATAGTTAAGATCGTCAAAGCAGAGAAAATTAACTTAAGGAGAATTAAAAGAAAAACCTGGAGAGATCATCATGGTAGAATATTTAACTCCCCCCTCCCCCAGAATTGATCTGTATATTTAATACAATTCAATATAAAAGTCAGTTACATATTTTGTAGACATTTATAAGATTGCTATACCGGAAAAGCATAAGGCTAAGAGTAGCTAAAAACTATTTTGAAAAGCAGACTATATGGAGAAAATCCTTCTTCCCAATGGTGAGGTTGCTAGATCAACTCAACTCACTGTCATTGAGTCAATGCCGACTCATTACAACCCAATAGGCTGGGATAGGTGAGTTACTGAAACTGTAACTCTTTATGAGAAGAGTACCTCTTTAAGAAGCTGGAGGTTTCAAACTGCTGACCTTGTGGATCAGAGCCAAATTTGTAACCACTTACGCCACCCGCATAGTAATAAAGAGTGTGTGATCTGAGTGGAAGGATAGACACATGGACCAATGAGGCAAATCAAGCACCTGGAAATAGACCTATGCAGATATAGGTTTATAAGAGTTTTGACAGGGCAACAAATGTATAGATGTGCTTTACACAATTGATCTATGTATTGTAATGAATTGTATGAGCCCCAATAAATTGATTAAAAAAAAAAAGAGTTTTGACAAAGCTGCAAGATAAATTCAGTGGAGGAAAGATAACCAGTTGAACAAAAGATACTTGTGCAATGATGAATCATGGATTTAAATATTTAAGTGTAATATATAAAATTATTTAAAAAATTAGATGAAAAAGAAAGAAACCCTTAAGTGGCAAGGGTTAAGCAGAACATGTTTTTCAATAAATTCAATCTATATTTATAGTTTCTGAACTTGGTCAAAAGTCTTGGCTTTGGTTTTTAAGTCTTGATCATTATTAGCATTTAAGCTTTTATTCTGTGCGTTTAATTTCATATATGTAACAACTAATGGCATCATTGCCTATTCTTTAAATGAATGTAAAATTGTACATATATTTGTTATTAAAATTTTACCCCTTCTAATTAAATTGATTATGGGAACCATTTTGCTATATATTACATTAAAATATATATTGGAGTTTGTTTCTAAGTTGCTTATGCTATTGACATGTTTTCTCTATCCCTCTGCCAAAAGGAAGAACCGATTTATTAAGTTACCTATATCTGTGTAGAAAATGTCTGTAACTAGTTTTTACATTAACTTATTTCTACCAAGACACTTGTTTTTACATGAAAAAAGGAAAAAATATGATTTTCCCAATAAAATAAATAGTACTTTTCTTGTATTGCAATTGGAACTGCTATCAGATAATACTTTATTTCTATAAGAACTTAATTTTTAAAAACACACTGTTTTGTTTATATGTTTTGTATATATTGGCAAGACCTCAATTTGCACTCCAACTAGTTATTTTGGTTGTTATTTTTGTTTAATAAAAGATCTCCATAATTTGTAGCAATACTTTTTTACTTCCACTCCGATGGTTAATTAACCCCGTGACATTTTCATAAAAACATATCTACATGTCAGTCTGAAATATCGTGCTTCTTTATAGTAAAACATATTTGAGCCAAATTTCATCTTTGAAATGAATAAAAGGAAAGTCCCTATTCCTGGCCCAATCTACAACTAGGTTGTGAGCATTTTTTTAAATTTGGGAATTAATACATGTATCCTGTCATTCCAAATTGAATCACCTCAAGCGGTATTGTACAATTGCTTCCACAATCAGTTTCCGGGCATTCTTTTTCATACTGGTCTCCTGACATCATTGCCCTTTTACCTCCACTACCGTCACCACCACTGGATGCTCTCATCCCCAGATAGGTCTGATTCTTTTCTTTTTTTCTAAATTTAAAGTACTATCACAATTTTGTGATATATATACTTTCTTCTCTATAAGATTACTGATAAAATTAAGAAAAGCATATAAATTTAGAGTACTCAACAAATATCTTGTCATATTAGGATATTATTTTAATTTCTATTTTAATTAACTAAACAGTCACATTAACAACTAGGAGAGACTTCTTTCCTCCTTCATTGCACTATTTTTTATCTCAATGCTCTTACAAGTGTATTTTTTAAAAAGTTAAGTAAAATAATCATAAAAAATAAATCAGGATCTGATTTGAGTTAAAATTGGTTTAATATTTCAAATAATTATACTGACAATTTTATTAGTAATGACTGGAATATTAGAGCAAATATATTTCATTATAAATATGTTTAGTAGTACTGTATATTTGTTTTTCTCTTTAAATGTATTAATGCAACAAATTATCATAATAGACTTCCTAATATTAATCTATCTTACAATTATAAAGCATATCATACTTGATCACAGTGCATTATAATTTTAGCTAACTCTTTGAGAGAATCAATTATTTATTTTTATTCAGAATGTTCATATACATATAGTTGATCTTTAGGTTTATATTGGATACTATCAGTATTAATGTAGGTATACCAGTTGCATAAAATGAAAGGGAGATGTAAAAAATAAAAATTGAATAAATTTATCTGTTCTTTAAATATCTATAAAGTCAAACTGCTCAATTTATCAATCTTGGTTGAGGTTTAATCTCTATCTTTCAATCTCTTTAGGATAACTGTCATGTCTTCCACTACCTTTGGATAGTTTTTTCTGTTTTTTTTTTTCACAAATTGAATATTGAATTCCTTACTATGGAGTTGAATTCAGTATTGATTTCATATTCTTATAATCATTTTTGTATCTAGAATTATGTTACTCTTCTTGACTAATGGTTTAGATGTTGCCTTTTCCTTTTCCTTTAATTGTGCAGATTATGAATTTAATTAATTTTATACATTAATTATTTACCATTATTATGAGTACATTTATTTTAATACTAATTTTATAATTTTATTTTGGGTTAAAGTTTACCCCCAAAGCATTTTTCTATTCAACTATTTATATACATTTTGTTCTATGATGTTATGTACAGCTCTCTCCATAGAATGGCCTATCCCCTCCATCCTGGCTTCTCTGCCTCCATTAGTCCCTTTTTCTTGTTCCTTAGAGCCTTCTGAGCTTGTTGTAGCACAAATAATTCCCGTTTGATGTCATATTTTCCCTTTTTTTTGGTGGCTTCACCAGTATACATTAACACTATGCAGTACTCCGTTGTGCACACATACCTTCGTTTATCTAGTATTCTATTGATGAACACTTAGGCTTTTCCCATTATTTTGCCATAGTGACTATGCTGTGATGAACATGGGTGTATCGATAACTGTTCATGTCACAACTACTATTTCCCTATGTTATATATATTTAGTAAGTGAAATGCTGAATCATCAAGCATTTCAGTTACCAAATGTTAATTAAAATGCCATACTATTTTACACAGTCTTGCTATCATTTTTAACCCCAGAAGCAGTGCAAAGGAGTTACAATTCTCCACAATCTTGCCAGCATTTGAAGGCTTCTTTCCTTTAGAACTTTGCTGTTATTGCTGTGATGAGATGTTATATTACTTTTGTTTTGATTTGCCTTTCTTTAATGACTATAGACACCAACTATTCCTTGATGTGTTTGATGACCACCTGTGTGGTTTTTGTTTGGTCAAAGGACTGTTCCAGACTTTTGCTGATATTAAAAAATTAGATTGCTTCCCTTTTAAATGTTGCCTTCTTGGTGTTTTCTATAAATGTTATAAATGAGTTATATTGTTGTCCCCTGACCGCCCTCACACAACCCCCTTTATGTGTGGTCTATTTTTAGTTTTGGAAAAGTCTTTTGATGCATGTAAGTATTTTATTGCTAGAAGGCCCCAGTTCTTTAGTTTACCTTTTGTTGCTTGTTCATCTTTTGCCATGATTCATAGGGTATTTGTGTCATAAATTAGAACCCCTAAGTTTGCCTCTATTTTTTTTCAATGATCTTTAAAGTTTAAGGTTTTACAATGAGGTATTGGTTCCATCTTAAGTTAGTTTTTTTTTTATTGTTTCCTGGATTTTGTTTCATTTTATGCAAATATATTTATCCAGTTTTGCCAATGAATGGATATTGACACTTTATTTATTTATTTTTTGACACTTTATTGAAGATCAATTTTACCAATGAATGGATACTGACACTTAAAGTTCAGTTGTCCATAGATGGATGGATTCATCTCTATTTCAGTTTTGTTCCATATGTCTAAGCATCTATTGTTGCATCAATACCATGGTAGTTTGACTAGCTTTTGACATCTGGATGCGAGGTCTCCTATTATAGTCTTCTACCGTCATGGTGCTTTGCTTATCCAGAGTCTCTTTCCAAATAGAATTGATTATTAGGTGCCCACCAGATTTTAAAATATGGTAATGATTCTGGATCAGGATTGCATTATATTTAAAGATTACTTTGTGCAGTATTGGTATTTCACAGTGTTGACTTTTCCTATTAATTAACAGGTTTGTTTTTTTTTTTCATTTATATAGATACATTTTGGTTTCATTAAAAAATTACATAACATTAGCTCTATTTTTATATGAACCCTGTATTTTAGACAGGGTTCTCTAGAGAAACAAAACCAGGACACTTATGATTTTATAAATTTGTATAGATGTATACAACATAAGAAATAAACAGCTAATTAGTCTATAGAGCAATACAAATGGCTCAGTGCAACTCACTTCCGTGAGACACCTAATACACTGGCAGTGCTTCAAGTCTTGAGGGTTGTCGGGTAGTCCTCTTTGGGGCATTTCGGGAATCTGGCCACAGGCAGCAAACAGCAAGGCAGGTCACCAACAGTCAGCCAGATGACAGGGTCTGACAGTCCCCAGCTCAAGCAATGTGTACACCAGTAGCATGGTGAAGTAGGTCTTGAAGGAACCTCAAACTACAGTGACACAGTCCCCAGGTTGGGTGTCCCACAAGTAGTGTAGCAGCAGAGAACCAGCTAAGGCAGCCACATACTGGTCCAATCATCAAAAAGCAAGAGACAAGAAAAGCAAGGCTCACAGAGCCATTTATTTCTCTGCCCTTCAATTATCCCACATGTGTTCATTGGCTAGGTTGGCACAATAAACCTACTTATCACACCCTATAAATTCCCCACATATGTTGAAGTGCCTTCATTGAGTAGATGGATATTTATTATGGCTATACACTCCTGTTGGGTTGACCCTCTAATAAATATATATTATATGATCTTTTTCAAGCCCCTTATACAAAAATCAAACTTTAACAGAACAAAAACAATAAAAAAGGACATATCAACATGAATTTCAAATGTGAGTATTCTACTCTTAATGAAGGACATAGTCAACAAGAAAGAAATTTTTAAAAAGATTGAGATTGAAGCAACACAAACAACTAGAGCTCATAGTTATAGAGAGAACACACCACTAACAACAGCATAATATAGATTATTCTTCCAGTTCAAATGGAACATTTTCAAAAATAAGCCTTAATAAATATTGAAATAATACAAAGCATGTCCTCAGATAATGACACTTTAACATTAGAAATTAATAATAGGGAGAATAATGTAAAAAATCAAGGACATGAAAGTTAAATAACATCCTACTAAGAACTACTGGATAATAGAAGAAATAAAAACTGGTATAATCAAATTGGAATGAAAACAGAACATATCCAAATCTTGGAAAGCAGTATTCAGAGATCAGTTGACAGAAGTAAGCTCACATATCAAAAAGGAAAATACAGCCAAAATCAACACTTTAAGCCAATAGCTTCAATTAGAAAAAGAACTCCCTAAAGTATTACAGTCAATATAAGAAAAAGTGATGTTGATTTGAGCAGAAATAAATGAAATAAAAATGAGGAAAATAATAGAAAGAATCAACAAAACTGAATTGGTTTTTTGAAGAGATAAATAAAATTGATAAATCCCTGGCAAATCTAGCAAAGAAAAGAAGTAGATGCAAATAGAATGAATAAGAAATTAAATGAGTGATTTAACAACTGAAACAACTGAAATAAGTATCCCTACTGATCCATTTAAATTTGTTCTAGTTTTTAATATTTTCTGCTTTCTTTTTAATTAAAGTATTTTTCTGTTTTACTCTGCAGTTCTTGTTTTTTTTTGTTTTTGTTTTAAATGTTTTTCTGTATTGAAACCCAGTTTAGATTTAGATAAATCTATAGAGACTATAACTAGATTAATGGTTGCTTGGGGTATGGCAGGGAAGGTTGGTGGGGGATGGAAAGGGTAGCTAATAATGATGATCACAAGAATGAAGAAAATGTTCTAAAACTGATTGTGGTAATGATTGTATGACTCTTCTTGATTTGACTGAACTTTTCAATTGTATGATATGTGAATTATATGTCAATAAAACGGTTGTATTAAAAGGATAGTATAATATTTTAAAAAGCTGTACTTCAATAAATCAGGAAACCTAGTCAAAATGGACAAATTTGGAACTCAATCTATCTTCCTAAAACTAATGCAGACTGAAGTAGGAAAAAGCCCTATGAAAAAATTAATTGAATAGATCAAAGAAAAAAATCCCCACAAATAAATTTCAGGTCTAGATAACTTCCATGGAGAATTATATCAAACATTTAGAGAAGAGTGCTAGCACCAATTCTCCTCAAACTGTCCCAGAAAGTAGAATATGATTGAATGCTCTAAACTCGCTCTAAGAAGCAACCATACCTTGATACCAAACCTAGACATAGACACCACTAAAAAATACATATAATGCTCTCTCTCATGTGCATAACTATGTCTTTCTGTGCCTCTTAATAGTTTTTGCCTTAAAGGTTATTTTGTCAGAAATTAATAATGCCACCCCTGCTCTTTTCTGATTGTCATTTGCCTGATATATATTTTCATACTTTAATTTTTAGCTCATTCTTATCAATAGGTATAATTTTATTTCTGTTATTTTGTGTGTTTGTGATGCTAAAGATTTTTTTGCCTTGTATAATTTTCTGTTGCTGAATTAATTATATTTATGAATTTTCTTATCATTGCTTCCATTGCTTTCTTTACAAACAAAATAAACCATATTCCCTTATTTTCTGTTTTTCTAGAACTTATATAATTTAGATTTCATATTTTGATAGATAATTTTTCTAGAGGTATAGTTATTGACTGTAAATATTTTTCAGGGACTTATAAATGTCATCCCATTGCTTTCTTGCTTGTATCATTTCTGCTGAAAAGTCAAAGCTTAGTTGTATTCATTCTCCCTTGCAGGTAATATTTTATTCTTCTCTCAATGCTCTCTCTCAGTGTTCTCTTTTTCTTTAATTTTGGAAAATTGGTCTATAATATAGTTTGGTAATTTTCTTTTGGAGTCTCTGTTATTTGAAGCTTATTGAACTTCTTCAATGAATATCATCTCACCTTTCCTGACACTAAAAATTTCTGTCTACAAATATTCAGTAATGTTTCTGTGCATTTTGGTCTATCCTTGTTCTGAAATGTCTATCACTTGTAGGCTGTTCCTCTTGGAGTGTCCCAAATTATTCTTAGACTATCTTCATTTCCTCTATTTTTTTCTCCTCCCTATGAAATTGGGAAATTTTCCAAGACATTATCTTAGTGTTCCTTGATCTACTTCTTCATCTAATGGGATGTGCTAAATGTAATTCTTGAAAGAAGTACAAAAAGGATGCTCATTAGAAATGAAGATGGTGAGACAGTGTCTCACATACTTTGGACATGTTATCAAGAAAGACCAATCCCGGTAAAAGGACAGCATGCTTGGTAAAATGTAGAGTCAGTAAAAACAAACAAACAGAAAAAATGTTGATCATATGGATTTGCAGGGCACACCATGGACTACAGAGGCAGAGTAAGCACGGCTGACATAAAAGTTGATCATCAAGCACACACCAACTGTGGATATGGTGGGAGATTGGTGCCCGATTTGCAGGAGTGCGTACCACTGAGTGTGGAGATGCCAAGATAGACCCTTCAGATGTCTGAAGTGGTGGGCTGGTGCGTTCTGCAGGAGTGCCAGGGGAGTGCAGTGATGCGTGGTTGGAGCCATGTGGTGATAGTGGAGATAGAACACAAGAAGGAAGGACATTAATCAGCCACCATGTGAGAGGACGTAGGAGAATATGCCTCAAGTCCCCAGTAGAGTATGTAGGATTTGGGAGGTGAGTGTGCTTCTCCAGTTAAGTTCATCAATGCAGAGGCTGTGTACTTGTGTGAAAACACAGTTGATTATCTAGTTGAATCCACTAATTCACAGGCTCTTTTTATTAGGTAAGTTCCCTACCCAAATGATCAGGAAGAAGGATCAGTGAAATTCTTCAGCTTTGTCTTTATGCTCAGTCTTTGAAAGTTATCTTCTGCATCTGATTCATTTGTTTTCTCAGTTGCTTTTTCCAAGAGAAAGACCATGAGGTGCATTTCTTTCTCTTTTTTTTTTTTTTGAGGTGCATTTCTAAGGCTCCTTTTCCACTCTGTTCTTTAAAGTATTAGAGATCTCTCTGTTCTCATTACATTTAGACTAGAGTTATCTAGTACAATTTCTAAGATTTAAAATATTCTACATCTGTTGTCTTCAAGGATGTAGAATTAATTATATGTGTGCTATTGATGGTGTGGATATGCCAGTTGAATTTGAGGATATGAATGATCCTGTAAATTAATATAAATTTAAATAGCTACATGTGGCTAGTTATTATGTAGG
>NW_022111364.1:87498-88829 GCF_000313985.2 Echinops telfairi | reverse complement strand
TATAGAAAACATATTTTAATATATTAATGATGGACAACCAAGCAGTAAAACTGATACATACATGCATACTTTGGGTCAAAATGAGTGTGGCATCTACTAATGTGGTATCATTTAGATATGTTTCATTAGCGTTCAAGTACTAGAACAACATTTATGTTAGTTGCATATATTCTTGAAATAAAATACAAACACTGATCCAAGTTAATCAAGCTTTTCCTCAATACTTTTGTAGTTATCATGTGATAAAAGTCAGTGTATTAAAAATTGCACTGACCTATTAATGTATATATGTTAAATGGAATCAGATTCTATATACAGATTATGTAATGTTTTTCAGCAGCATCATTATTTAGTGGAACATTCTGAAATTGTGGAAAATGCAGAAGATAATAGGTTGAGCTGATCTGTCATGTACATTACTGTACATTTAGAAGTTCTTCAAATTATAGAACTTGAAATATACATATTTGCACAGAATAAATTGAAATGAGCCCAGTTAACAGCTAAGATTAAGTGCTAGATCACACGTTGTTAAAGGCATTCATATTTCATGTATATTGATTCTGATAAGGATCTTTTTTCTACAGAAACTAATTCCAGTTCCTATTAATTGAATATGAAAGGAAGAATATTTAATATAATTATCTCAAATTTAGACATGATAATTGTAAGTTATCATTATGAACCAGAACATGCAAATTTTGATACAGATATTAAACTTTCCTTTCATCATTTGGAATAATCAAGAATTATTTAAGTAATTGACTTGTTAATATCTTAAGACATTAAGGGATGAAAAAATGGCATGGGTACTAAATCTGACCTCCCAGCTACACAAGGGGAATGACAATTCAACTTCAATCTGCCTAAGAATTTTTTTCCTGAGACAGAGTTCAGCTATGTCTCCACCCTCCATCCTTCTTTATCCTCTTGTGCCACCAACCATCCCTCCCACAGCATTCTGCTTATCTGTGGGTTCAATAATCTGTTGCAATGGCCATGCAGAACTCACAGACTACAGCCATGACTGTGGGAATTTGTTAAGGAAGGTGACAGGATACAAAATGGTAAAAATACAGTTCTTTTGATTGCAACATCTCTTCTCAGTCCTTGACCTTAGCCTCTGCCCTGTTCAAGCAAGTGTTGTAAAGCTCCTTTAGTGCTGATAGAGGTCCAAAGGGCATCCACATCTGCAAGTCAGACTCCTACCCCAAGGCACTAAGGTTCATTCATTCTGTGGGCCAGGAACCCATGGCTACTTCTTCATGGTCTCTGCTGCAGTTGCTCTCCTTTTGCTGTTCATAGGATTCTTTGTTCTTGCTTCTTAAATC
>NW_022111364.1:81762-83808 GCF_000313985.2 Echinops telfairi | reverse complement strand
GCAACGTGTGCTCATTAGCCATGACGTCAGGCACCTAGGCCAGTGTCACAAATATGTTTGCAGCGGATGTAACAGGAGACAACCGAGCAGATCTGTCATGATTACCTCCATGTAAGAAATACAGAGAAGACATGACAAGAAGAAACTCATATATATATATATATATCACATGTATATATTTTAACTACATGCATTTAAAAAAAAATTTAGCCAGCATCTAAATAAAAGAACAGCCCACTATGTATAATTTTGTGAGGTGTTTATTGTTGTAGTTGTCTGCTTTTATAAATCAGATAGGTTTTAGCTCAGAGTAACAGCATCAAATGAAAGATCTATCCACATTACAATAAATTGCCGATGTTTTAGAAAACATTTTGTAATATATCAGATGTCTAAACACAGTACTTTCTGAATTAACTCTAAAGTAAGATGGATCTCTGGTTCCTTCAGGCGACCACTAAGAATAACCCTACAAACCAACCCAAACTCATTTTTGCAAAGCCCTGGAAAATAAGCTTAGAAGTAAAAATTACCCTTTAGTTTTATGTTGATTTTTCTATAGTTTATATGCATTTTTGTTACTGGTCAATTTATAAGCATTTTGTCTCCTTCGAGTTTGTATTTGTATGCTTTCTCTCTTCTACCTAATAGCAGAAAATAAATAAAAGTTTTATACATGTCAATAAAAGCAAAACTCTGGAGAATAGCAAATCATACCACTACCTAACATGTATCATTGTAGTTATGACAAAAATGTCATTCTTCATGGACGTTCTTGAAAATTTTTATGATCTTATATTTATATACGTATGGATATAAAGGCATCTTTCTATAACTATATGAGGAATGACTTCATTATGAAAAAGTACTGTCGGGAGATGGAATTATGTAATGGGAATAGGATTTGCTTGTGGTAACTTTGTTTATAGTGTCAGAATAGAACCACAGCATTACAACCACGGCAAAATATGCTACCGTGCACTTATATGAAGAGCATTCAGAATATGGACACTTTCTAAAACCTTCAAATAACTGAGCAAAAGTCAGTATCTTTATTTTTTTTAATGCCCACTTCTGCATATTTCTTTTAAAAATAAATACTGGTAATCAAAATAAATAATGGTAAATTAATTTTAAAGGTATTTTAAACCTTATTAGTAAACTAATTATGTATAGCAGAAATGAATATTATTTCAAATTCTCCTTTCTTATTTGAAAATCACACCACCCACCACCACCACTACCACTATGAAAATTTTAGCAGGTTATTGAGCCCTCTAAATGACAAGTGTATATCCCAGTCTCTCTTGTAGGTAAGTGTAGATAAGTGACTACTATGGTGCATGCAGATATGTTGAAGGGAATTTAATAAGAGTTTTTCAAGGATAAAAGTGCTTTTTTCCTCCGTTCTGTTTGAAGAAATGGCACGGGGTCCACATCTGATCTTCTCCAGCTACACAAGGATCCAATTCCACACCAGCTCACAAGCCAATTCCCACAAGGCAGAGGCCAGGCATGTCTCAGCTCTCCATCTTCCTTTATCAGACTCTGACAGCAACCTTTTCTTTCTTGCCACTCTGTTGGGTTCAATCGTATGTTTCAGTGACCATATAGAGATCACAGATAATATTCATATTTATGGGATTTATGAGAGAAATTAACAGGTTGCAAGGTTCACTCATAAAATAACAAAGATCATTTGTTTTGCCCAATGTGTCTTTTCTCAGACATACTAGCAGGCACATCTCTCTCTGGTCCTCAACCTATCATTTACGTCTCTCCTTGTCATCCACCATTACTGGCAAGGGTTACAAAGCTCCTTTGGCACAAAAAAATGTGCCCAAAGAACCACATTTTTCAAGTGAAGCTCCAGCCCAAAGAGGCCCACAGTTCTGTCTCAATGCTCTCCATGCAAAGGCCTTTCGAGTGCTGCCATCCACACTGCCTCACCCGGTGTGTTAGACAGGATTCTCTAAAGAGACATAAGCAGATTGCAAATAATTTTATATATATATATATATATAGAGAGAGAGAGACAGAGAGAGA
>NW_022111364.1:75639-80512 GCF_000313985.2 Echinops telfairi | reverse complement strand
TTTTTTTTAACTTTCTCTTTCAAATGCTGACTTGTAATCACTACATCACGAGGGAACCTTTTGACTTTTTTGGGAATTAAAAAAGAAATAAATAGCTATGAGGAGAGTCATCCCTACCACCTCCCCAACACAAAATAATTCTAGATAAAGTTCAACTCATTTTAGGCCTATCAAAGAGCTGAGCTTGCAGGATAACCAAACCATATGGGGAAAAAACTCTTCCAAATAGAGACCAAAATTGAACACTGGTTTACCAGAGCAGAGTTCAGGAGAAATAGACATTTAGTGAAATCCAAGACAGTAAATGTATCTTAAATCTATTTTTAATGAAGATCTGTTAAATGTGTTTAGCAATGGCAGTATGGAAACTCTACTGGGTGGCAGGAATACAACCAGAAGCAGGCAGGAGACTCCCTCAGTGTCGAGGGACAAAAGGAGTGGGATAGATATTGTGGGAAAGGCCAGGCTCCCGCCTATGCCCCTATCCCTGATGGAACAAATGCCTAAGCCACTGAACAGAGCAGCAATACCTGTCAACCAAGTACATGAGCAAGCAATCGTTGCCATTACTAGATGGGAAAAAATAAACAAATACTGGGTGAAGGCTAGGGAAAAACTTTTGGAGCTAGAAGTATTCTATAGCTATGTTATTGGAGATTTCTTAGTTCATAAGAGAAATGGAAAATCTCCAGAACAGTACAAACTATAATGTGAAGAGAGTGTAGATGAGTTCACTGAAAAAACCCAAACTCAAGATGTTTCTCTTTGTACCCTAATTCCCACCCTAAGACTTCACAAGTCCTGCTTAGGACTAGATGAACAGTCTCTCATTCCATACCATTATTCTAACAAGTAATAGACAATGGTCTACACCGTGGCAGTGCTGTCTGGTAAGCTTTGGGCTGTTAACCACAAGATTGGAAGTTCAAAGCCAACTCCTGCTTGGGAGAAATAAGAGATTGTCTGTTTCTGTAGGATTGATAGCTTTGGCAACTTTGAATGGTCACTATGAGTTGCAAGGAGGTCACTTGATGGACGTGGGTTAGGTTTAAGTTTATCCTTATCATTAATATCACATGAAAGTAAAATTTTGCTGCAGATAATTCAAGAACTGTTTTAGTAGTGCATTAACAGGGAGCAGCCAGAGGTCCAAGCTGAACTGATATGAAGTTGTAAATTGGCCAGTATTTTGGATGGTGTCAGGTGGATATTGGCTGAACGTAGGGAATATCAGAAAGGTGTTTACTTGTCTTTTCTTAACTGCGTAAAGGCTTCCAACTACCTGTATAATAATTATCTATAGATAGCATTGAGAACATAAGGATTTCTTAACAATTGTGCTTATACAAAATCTGTACACAAACCTAAAGGCAGTTGTTCCAATAGAACAGGGAATTACTGCATCGTTTAAAATCGGGAAAGGTGCTTTGCAGGGTTATACCCTTCACCAGACTTACTCTGTACTTTGAGCAAATAATACAGGGCTCTGAGCTGTATAAGGAAGATGGTGGCATCAGCATTGGATGAAGTACTACTAACTTCCAAGTGTTGGCTGTTATCATAACTTCACTTGCTGAAAACCAAAAAGACCTGAAATAGATGAGGACCCAAACTACATTCATCAGTATGGATTGACCTCAGTGAGAAAAAAGAAATCCTCACACTTGGATTCATAGACACTATGATATAATTGAAGTTATTGCATGTTTCTGTTGGATCTACAATCAGTCTCCATGAAGCAGCAGTCAAGAAATCAAATAAAGTATTATATTGGGAAAATCTGGTACAAAAGACCTCTTGAAAGTGTTAAGGGGCAAAGATTTCACTTTGAGGAGGAAGGCGTGCTGCTCCAACCCATGGTTTATTCAATCGACTCAAATGCATGTGAAAGCTGGGCAATGGATCAGGAAGACGACAGAATAACTGGTGCATTGGAATGATGGCGCTAGTGCACCATATCGACAGCACCATAGCTTGCCAGAAGAGCAATCCAGTCTGTCTGAGAGGATGTATAGGTTAAATGTTCCTTAGAATTGAGGACACTAGACTTCATCTGTTACCAGAAGAGACCAGTCCTTGGAAATGGTCATCAATTTGGTATCGTAGATGGTCACCTAAAAAGAGGAAATACCTTTATAAGGTGGATTGACACAGTGGCTGCAAGAATGGACTAAAAGATGATGTTCATTATGGGAATGATGCAGGACTGGATGGTGGTTCATTCTGTTTGCTATGAGTCAGAACTGTCATTATGCCACCTAGCAACAGCAACTTTGATACCACCTGTTAGCAGCATGGAGCCCTTGGGCCCTGGTATGCAGTGGTTATACATTAGGCTGCAAACTGCAGTGTTGCTCTGTCTTTTATCGGTTCGTTCATTGATTGATGCATAAGTGTGAAAGCAAGGGAAAAACAAGTTCCCTGAGGCTGTAGAACAGTAAGGTTTGAAGGGTCTTCCCTTTTGAGGAGCCAGAAAGGACAGAAAATGTGACCTCATAATTAATTGCAGAAAGAAAAAAGTAAGGTTGCCTCATATATGTTTTTGAGCTACACAAAAATTTCCAATTTTAATCTCTGTATTTCTTATAATATGTGATTTGAAAAATGACTTTCTACTTCAGTGCTCAAGTCGATTTCATTTAGATCCGATGTAGAATTTGACTGGTTAATGAACTCAATGCATATATGATGAAATGAAGAGGATTAATATCACCCACAAAATATCTTCTAACTCTTAAACAATTAAGAACATTTTGTGAAGTCATTTCTATAAAGAGTTGGACATCTGATTTTCTGTCCATTATTTATGGTCGCTTAGTTCTTTCTACATATTCAAGTAGAACTTAATCATCTAGTTCTCTGATTTTTTGCTGACATTTTTTCCTATATATTTCATAATTTCTTGAGAACAAAATGATGTCTTATTCTGTTTTAATTCCTCAATTTATAGTACATCTTCACAGATAATACTTAGCATTCAATATTTTCTTTACATGGATACCTAAAAAGATACAATTTATAACTTTATTGATTTAAAAATATTTATTGCATTTCAAATCTTTAAAATATATATTTTCTTGTTGTGCTTGGCTTTCATCTCTTATTGTGACAGGTCTGTGTGCTGTCTGGAAGTAGGCATTAACGATTGGGAAAAAATACTTCAATCAGAATTCATTTTAAATTCCAGTTAGTTTCAGAATTCATTTTAAATTCCTGTTAGCTCCAATAACTGGAGCTAGTGCATATGTTAAAGTGTAGGAGAGTTGGTTGTTGGAAAATATAATCTAAACCACAATATGCCAGACTTTAAAGTTATAGATGGGAGAAATGCATTGAGATGAGTATAGGTACGCACCTGCCAAGAGCCAGTGTGGTTTTCTGTCCTTTCCCACTGCAGCCACAGATGACACTTATGGGCAACCACAGAAAACTATAACAGGCATCTTGTAAAGACTGGGAAAGAGCCATGGCTCCTGCATCTTCACGGGTGTGTGGAACAGGAAACCTGAAAGGGAGAAAACGGAAACAATGGCTTCCCTTTAATCAGAACGTGAGCTTGAAAGAGACTGACTACATGCATATAGATCATTTTTCTGCTTATTTTGTCAGGCAGAAGTTGTTGGGTAGAATTCAGTGACTTTTATCTTTTGATAGTGGGGCAGGCATCAGACTTTTTCCTTTTAGTGAACTTCTTGTGTAGTTACAGAGAGGCAAATTCCAGCAACCTTTCTGAGATCAAGGGCAAAACAGGTCACATTGAGAGGCATGCCTAGGCAAAGAAACCAGAAGCAAGGCTTGCTGGCCAAAATGCAGAGGCAGAGGAAGGTGAGAGAACCAGGGTGGGGGTGGGGGTGGGGTGGGAGAACTAGGAATTGATGTCACTCAAATAGATCCCATTATGTGTGAACAAATCAGACAATGGTTCAGGCTTCTTTAGTTGGTTTTACAACGGTGGAGTACATTCTTGTTATGTGCGGTGAAAAGGATGAATTATCTGCATTGGATTAATATAAGAACCAGAATATCAAACTCAATAAAAGAAGAAGTTACCAATAATTTAATATTTTTATGAAAAATTTCTGGCTAAAGCTATATTAAAGATAAGTGGACAGTATAGTGATAAAAAGTGTAGCTCAGAGTTTCAGTCCTATGCAAATTGCATCATGAGCTTTAATAATTCTCAACTTCTGTCTCTTCTGATAGAAATAATGCTAATGCCATAAATCACAATATATAGTGACTTCTGAATATTAATTTTGGTTGCTCAATATAAACTGAGTACTTATTAATTCATATCTATGATTTGTCTCATGGTGTTTATTTATGTGCAACTACCTGTTTCTTGTTCTTTTTAAAATTTTGTGTTACTAGTTCTTTACAAGATAGAATTAAGTTGAATGTAATTAACAGTTGCAGTTAAATTCTGGGTATCCAGAATGAAAAGTATGACTAAATATCACTTTTTACAATAATTATTCAAAAATGATTCCTGTTTTGAGGTGCCCTTCAGTGTCCTGGATGTTCACCCCCAAATTGCTACACTCTTGTTCTATTTAAAATTAAATATTTCGGTAGTAGTAAAATGGAATTCCAGCTTCCTTTCATTACACAGTCACAGGAAATTTAATCCCCATTAAATTGAGTTGCCACTGCACTTGCGATGGTACTTTGAATCATATTTACTCAAGGAGGAAGGCTAAATTTTCTAAGGCCAAGTATTTTCATGTTAATTAAACTTAAATTACAGAATTGGGATCTCTGCGAATCTAGAGTCATGTAGAAGAAGGTCACTAGTGAATTTCATGTTTGCTCAGATTCAGATTGGCCCGATCTTCCCTGCCGGGAACCGTACTGTTCTCAACATCCGGTAAAG
>NW_022111364.1:71707-74433 GCF_000313985.2 Echinops telfairi | reverse complement strand
AGGGTCCTCAGTGACTTGGATAGGTTCCTTCATCTCTCAGAAGTATATGAATTGTACTCTTCCTAGAATTAGATGTTAGAGAAGTTATGGTACATTTCTTCATGTCCTCTT
Organism: Echinops telfairi; assembly: GCF_000313985.2. NCBI lineage: Eukaryota > Metazoa > Chordata > Mammalia > Afrosoricida > Tenrecidae > Echinops > Echinops telfairi. Next base: position 74,322 of record NW_022111364.1, on the reverse strand, counting down.
AATATGATCATTATAACTTCACTTTTAAAAGTATCTCACTATATACTATACTTACTGCCATTGAGTCTTGGCCAATAGTGACCCTATAAAGAATTTCTGAGGCTGTAAATCTCCAGGGAGCTGACAACCCCATTTTTCTCCAGTTACACTAGTGTCATACTCAATTTAAATAAAATCCATCGTTAGAAGTATTTTGTACAAGAAGCATTAGATTATGTATCTCTCAACTGGCACTTGAGCAAAATAGCAATCTGTGAAGGACACTTGGCCCAAATTTTAGGGTTGATGCAAACATTGACATCAGAAGTATAGGAGATTTATGGTCCGTATTGTAGGGTGGGATTGCTATCTTCAGGTATGGTTCTCATCACAGCATAGATAACCTTTTCAAAGGCTAAAGCACAGTGTTGAGGAGCATACATGAAGTCTTTCAAAAAGGCCTCTTTGGTTTTCTTACTGATCGCATTCACATCTCTGCACCATCTTCATCTATCCCTTGGAACCCTCATTTATGCCTCACGTGATTTATTTTTTGGACTTTTCCCTCTACACTCTCTTTATACCCTGGTGGTCAGAGCTCTTACAGAGAAGATAGCTTGCTGTCACATTGACTCTGACTCCTGACAACCTTAATGGATGAAAACTACTCCCAGGTCTTGCAATGTCTTCCTGATAGCTTATCCATGTGAAGCCATGGTTATGGCTACTGGATCAGTTCATCTCTCTGAGGGTTCTCTTCCTCCTTTACCAAACATCATGTCCTTCTCTCATAATTTGTCTTTCCTGATGACTTTTTGCACTAAGCTAGCCTATTTCTTCCTTCTAAGGAGCAATCTGGCTGTAATTTTCTCTCCTATAATGTGGGAAACAAAAAGATTTCTCCCAAGTCATCTCCCCCAAATATGTTAGATTTAGGACAAGTTACCTTCTGATGGCAGTCAGTTACCAGACTACTGTCTGGTCACACCACAAGTAGGGCCCACTCCCTGCTGTTAAGGACAATGGGTTACTTCTCCATAAAGGATTGCAGCCATGGTTTGGTCCCTGCAGAGTGGGTTTACACCCTACTGATAATGGTTTCTTGTAAACCTGCTCTGTGACATCCAAAGTTAGGCCACCATCATGAATCTAGGGTCCGCCCACCTTGTCACATGTATACCCTTATTCCCTCCTCTTTCAATAGTGTGTGAACGCATAGATCACCCCCTCCCATTACTGTATTACCTATAGCACAACCCTTTCCTGTGACATATGTCTTCACCTGTAACTAGGGGGCTTGCACGTCCCCAGAGAATATGAATGCCTTGGTTAGCAATAAATAGCTCTCTCTCCACGTGGACCACCAAGTGAGGCTGAGGTGAGCATGCTACCATGAAATATGTCTGACTCCATTATTTCAATCTCTCTTCTATCTCTCATGTTCTCTATGACTTGACTATAATTTCTACTTATTATCGCTGTACAATTGTACCTACCAGGCCTGTGATGATGGGCTGGTTTCCCTGACACTAAAATAAGCAAAGGTATCTTCAAAATGGAAGAACAAAAACAAAATAAACACTGTATTTTAATTCAATTTTTTACAAACATTTTGAAGTCCTCTCGTATTCCTATTTTGACAGAGTGACTTTGGACCCATGTTGACCATCGAATTGACCATATACCACAGAATAGAACTGCCCTGTAGGGTTATCAAGGTTGTGGTTGTTTTTTTTCTAAACTTGAAACTCTAAATATTCATCTTATTATTTTTTTTAATAAATCATTTTATTGAGGGCTCTTACTGTATTTATAAAAATCCATGCAACAACTGTATCAAGCACATTCGTACATCCATTACTATCATTTCTTTCAAAATATTTTCTTTCTACTTGAACCCTTGGCATCAACTCCTCTTTCTTCCTTCCTCCCCCGCCCTCCCATCTCTGGAAGGTGGGGAGGGGAGGGAGTAATACATCCATCATTGTGATCACTTCCCCTTTTGTCCCCCTTCTCCACCCGCCTTCCCCCTACCCTCATGGTATCGTTCCTCCCATTACTGTTTCTGAAGGGTTTATATGTCCTTTATTCCTTGTGAGAGCTCTTATCTGTACCAGAATTCATGCTCCATGAATTCAGATTTTTAAGGTAGAACTGGAGTTATGACGGTGGTGGGGAAGGAAATGGTAAAGAACTAGAGGTATGTCCTGTGTTTCGTTGTTGCTATACTGCACCCTTGTTGATTCGTCCCTTGCTTGTGACCCTTCTGTGAGGGATGTCCAATTGTCTACAGGTGGAATTTGGGTCTCCACTTTGACCCACCTTGTTCACGTTGATATGATTGTTTGTTTGACAAGGTTGTAATTGTTATGGAAACAGATTTCCATATCTCTTTTCCACAGAGCGGCTGATATAGTCAAACCTTTCAGTTAACTGCCAAGCTTGTTGATTGTGTGTTTGGTCACTTCTAGCCTGCAGAAATTCATAAAAATCATTCATTTCTTCATTGACATAGTAGTTGGTTGATAAATTTGACTTTGGTCCTATTAAACTATCTTCCTTATAGATATATGGATATTATTCTATCACTGACTTAATTGTACTTAATGGATCCTAAAATGTTCTCTTTTGATAGT
>NW_022111364.1:69386-70769 GCF_000313985.2 Echinops telfairi | reverse complement strand
GTAAAACCCTGTGTTTATATAGGTCATTTCCTTGAAAAGCTCCTAATCTTTAACAGATTTTGAGCTCATCAATCCTTAAATTCCAGCGGAATAAGAATTACAGAGAAATGCAATCATCAAAATAATTATTTAGTGATCCAAAAAAGACAACTTCCTAGAAGCTCCCCCTGGTATGTGATATAAATAAGGGTATTATCTTTGCTTGAAAACTCTATTTCCAGAGAGTTGGAAATGCAGAGTACTGTTTTACTGTACGTATTTCTAAATCCTTTTCCCAACTCTGAGGTTAGGAAATACTGACAAAATAAGAGAAAGATTACTATCATATTCAGGTGGAATATGTGGTAATTTATATATAAACAATAGCATGAGCCTATCTACACAGATATTGAAGGCAGAAGTTTTTCAATATGCACTTTGACTATACATCTTAATTGATGTTTTTCATGTTTTTATTGATTTAAATTCTCAGTGTCTCTACCTTAGTCCAAATTTAGTCAGGATTTACAACCAGAAACCAGTCTTTTCTGCCCCAAGAATAGGAGTCATTGCTTTCTTCGTGATTGAATGGCAAAATCTAAGAAGAATGTCTGACTCACAGGGAAGGACCAAGTAAACATTATGAAAGGAAAGAGTCTATGAATGATGTAGTAAATGGAAGGATCTTCTTGCCTTATGTCTTGCAAGTCTATATTGCATTGTATTCCAAACTTACTTCAATTATATTCACATCACACCAGAATTAGATCATATATTTATTTTTACTTTATATTTTTCTGTTTTATTTTCAATTATTGGCATGTTCTCCAAACTTCTTTTACATGGAAAATCATCCAGCTATCTGAGATAAAGACAAATACACTAAGTCACAACATTTTATTACATGGTAACCCTTGAGGACCAACATTTCTTGTTAGTTTATGTAAATTTATAATTTATACTCCAATTAATTCCAAAAGTGATTTATCACTGGGTAATTACATATAGTATAATACATATTGTGGTAATCACCTAATCTGGTGTCATTTAAGGATTAAGAGTGTAGAGGTGGAGTCTAGGCTGTCAATCTGAAGATAGCCAATGAGACTTCTGTGTGGGCATGGACTTCTCTTGAGAATTCTGGGAAATCTGGTACTTCCTCCTTGGAGCAGAAGACACTTCTCTCTCTTCCACTTCCTGGGAGACCTCGCAGAAGCCAAGCCATATGGGTGCAACCAGACCTCGGAAGCCAGAGAAGCTACAGAGAGACCCCTGCTTTCACTGAGATACTTACAATGCCACTGGATCCAAAGACTTCTACCCACTGGCTTGTGATCATCCTGCATTTGGCTTCATTGCATGTGTTTCGTGATTCTGAAGAGGACTTTACAGATTGGTATCGGA
>NW_022111364.1:66209-67990 GCF_000313985.2 Echinops telfairi | reverse complement strand
AGATTGATTCATATGCATTTGTAGAAAGAATAAAACAGATTTAGTTCAATCTCTTGTTAGCAATTTTAAAATATAAAGGATAAAATCCAAGTTTCCTGTATTATACAATATTGATGAATGAGATATCAGGAATCCATTAAGTAACATAACACTAAATAGAGGGTCAGATTACAGATTTGAATAAAGAGATTCATGTATGAGATATCGTTATCAATTATCTAGTTTGGGGATGACATGTTATCTATAGATTGTTCTAGCATTATTGTGCAGGTTGATAAAACATACTGGAGATAAATACATTTTAATGTGTAAATTACTTAACTGTATAAGAAGCCATTATACTTTTATTTCTGGAAAAGATGTGTGTTGAGAAATGAAAGGAAAAAAAAACCTGGAATATTTTTATGTACTATAGCTCAATGAAAATCTCATATATCTTTCTTGTCTGAGATGCCTTTGGAGAAGTTTCCCTTAAGACTAAATAAAAACACATTTCCTTCATTATTTGTTATTTTATATTTGATATGCCAAGGGGAGAATGTATGCTAATAGAAAAACAACAATCTTTGTTGTAGCAGTAAAGTTCTGTAAGATTCTATATTTTTGCAAAGAAATAGAATAATTTATTAAATTGCCAGAATGATTTATGTGAAAAAAACATTGTAGCTGTATATCATAATTACCTAAATAATCACTTTATTTTCTCCAAATATATTGAGTGCTTAAAAATTGGAGGGAAAAAACTATAGGCACAGATTTGAAGAGAAACAAATATAATTTATTTCATCTTAAATCTTATGTAAGAACTTAAATTCACTTGGATTAAGTAGAAAGATCATATTATGTTTTACCTAAATATACTGTAATTATCAGTATGTAAATTGTAGTCAATTAAAATTGTCATGAAAAGGGGAATTGTGGCTTTAGTTTTTGTAATGCCTACTTTTTCTTTTGCTAAAAAAAAATTGTGTTTATATGAATCTATGATGTTTGAATAAATTAGTATCTTAATCAACTATAATGTCAAGAAGAAATGGAATATTCTTTAGTAGAACTTTTAAGAATTTTCTGTTCATTATGTAACAATCTCCTTCATTCAAGATAAGACATAACATAATTGAGTGCAAGTTTTTTCTCCATCGAGGGACTGACATCTAAGTGGGAAGATCAAACCATTTGAGAGTAACTGAGTAGATGCATACTCTCCGAGAGAAGGCCAAGTTTAATAAGGATTGACTTAACCAAGGAGTTTCGAATAGAGTAGATACTGTCTAAACTTTAAAATATTATGATTTAGGTAGGCAGTAAAAGAACAAAGGCCTAGGCCATAGGAGCTAGCACAATTTATTGGGAAAAGATGAGCTGGAAATCCTTACAATATTATGGATAAATAATGAAAGAGAAAAATTAGTTTAAGGCAAAGTTTTGAGAAACATTGAACAATCAAGTACTATGCATTTAAAGAATATTTTAAGATTGTTTCCCCAATAGAGGTAAGTCTTGTATACAAAGAAATATTTACAAGAAGTTCATGTCATGGAGACAATGTGACCAAGTAAGAAGCTTCTGTCCGACAGAGATTTGAATAGGATATCAAAGATGAATACTATGTAGCCTCCATTGATTTAGTATTTACACTGTAGATGCAATGACTGGAGATGTGTACAATCTGAAAAGGTTAAGATTGCTACTGCCATTTTCAAAATGTGGAAACTGAGTTTAGAGAAATCATAGTTCTACTTTGTTTGACATCTTGACAATTCTAAGTTATATAAATGTAG
>NW_022111364.1:55310-56588 GCF_000313985.2 Echinops telfairi | reverse complement strand
AAAAAAAAAATCAATTCTTATGATGTTACTTTCTAATGGTAAAGTTGGTTCATAGGTTTGTGAATTTAATTGGTAGCTTACTAAAATTTTTTTATTTATGTGAAGGTGCTTCCAAAAGTTTGTGGAAAATGGAATTAAAGATAACGAAATTTTCCATGTTTTTTTATTACTTTCATATATAGAGTCTTACTTCTCTCGAGAACTAAGTTTGGGATCTTTCTAACTCCTCAAAAACCCAAAAAATCCAAAGAAAAGAATAGAACTCACTCCCATCGAGTTGATGCTGACTTATAAGAAGCACAAAGGACAAGATAGAAGTGCCTCTGTGAGTTTCTGTGACTGTAACTGTTTACAGGAGTAGAAATCTGGTCTTTCTCTGGAGGAGCTGCTGCTAGTTTTGAAAACCTTACCTTTTGTTTAGCAGCCCAATTAGTAATCACTATACAACCGGGGTTCCTAGAAAACCAAATACAAATGAAACTTACATATGTGTATATATAAAACAGAAAGGGCCCACACAGTCATGGCTGGTAAATTCTAAGTCCATGGGAAAGATGTGAACCCTCTTTCAGCAGGTTGCTGGCTGCACAGGCAAATGAATCCATGTTTGGCAGGTAAGATGGCAAGTTTCCTTAGGCATGCAGGATTGGCAGCTAAAGGCAGGCTGCTAGCTTAAGTTCAAAGAACTTGAAGTCAAATGATGAGTCAGATTAGGATGTTGACACAGAAAAATGCAAGCAAGAATGACTATGCATATTGGAAGCCTTATGAAACTCTCAATTCTTGGTAAATCTCATCATTTGATGAGTAATTATATTATATCATATCTTATCAAATGGACATGCAACCTTAACTATTATACATAATACATTATATATACAATAAATTATATATAAATATATTTCTCAACAAGAAATAGGCCTTATAAACAGAAAAATAATTTTGATGATTGTGTAAATTGAAATTTTATTTTGCAAAAAGGTAATGCATACTTCTAAAACAAAAATGAGTTGCTATCAGGATGATACATACAATATTAACAGAACAAGAAAACTTACTGACAGCAACCCTCCAGGACAGGGAAGAAGTAGCCTTAGGAGTTTCCAAGACTTTAAGTCTTCATGGGATTAGAAAGTCTCATCTTTCTCTTTTGAGGCCACTGGTGTTTATGAACTGCTGACCTTTTGGTTATTAGTCCAATGCATAACTACTATGCCACCAAGGCTCCTAACATAAAGAAAAAGGTAGACTTTTTAAAATGATAAAATATTAGAAGCA
>NW_022111364.1:52871-54303 GCF_000313985.2 Echinops telfairi | reverse complement strand
CTCTACTTGTCCTGTCCTCCAAACACTGGGACTGCCAGCTCAAGTCTTAGGTCCCCTTCTAGAATATGAGAAACCACATCGAGGACAATCTATGTGATCTGCATGGTAATTTGACAAGCTAGAGACATTTGGCTGAAGTAATGTTCAATCACCCAGTTGTCAGCTGTTTGACCAGCTCAACCAAGCTACCTGAGAGCTCAGAAAATATTACTACAGCTGGCCCAGACTAGAAAATAAAACAACCAATTCTTAACTCATTCAGTTTTTTCCATTGAATCATAAAATAAGTTAAAAATGTGCAGGCTTTCATGCCAATTTGTTATGTGATAGCTAGCTGACACATGTCTTAGTAACTCCAAACTAAAAAAAAAAAAAGTACCATTGGCTTGATGACCAATTGCCAAGTTGATACAGGAAAAGTGTTGATTAATGAAGGCAGAAAACAGTCAATTCCTCTCAACACCAAAGAGCATAGAAAGGAAAAGGCTGGCAGAAAGTTATCCCCAGGAGGAAAGTTGTGCAAAAGATCTGAGACTAGATTAGAAAAGCAGAGGTATTCAGAAGAAGACAATGAACAATAAAATTATTCTAATATTTCCATAAATTAAAAAATCACCACAATGACTTTTTCCCAGTGCCAAATTAAATGGTGATACTAAAAAATAATGAAAAAATATATATATATATTAGTTAGTAATTAAAAATCATTAAGCTTTGTACAAAATTATGTATATTGATAGTAGCATGTGTGACTCAATGGCAAATGATATTATGCAGATGAAATATTAAAACATTTGATACAAAAATTGAGAGGTAATTCATGGACAAGAAAAAGGTTTCTGTGTATAAATTAAATAGTATCCTTATGTCAAAATGAATGAACTACATACAAAATACCATAACAACTTACAATAGCTTACTTATGTGTATGTATAAGTATGATAAGGGAGCACATCTGAAACAAGTAAAATAGTGTTTATTAGAAGTAAGTTGAGGTGGAGAGATTTGGGGTTTTTACATGTTATCTTTTAAATATTTACATGTAACATTTACTTTAAAATAAAATAAACTATCCATCTACCTATGGTTATGGCAGTAGAATTGCATTAACTTTCCTACCAAGAACAACTGGATTAAAACCCAAAACAATTCTGAAGGCATTAGAAAGCATTAAAGGCAATGTGGAAACAAGGAACCAAGGTTCTGGAGAGAAAATGTATTGATATGAAGCCGACCTTTTCTACTTCATTTTTCCGGCAAGAAATGTGCTGATCTGTAAAGACACAAGTGGAGAACAGACAAGCACTCAAAGACATTGGTAATTTCTTGGCATCACATTGCTTCTGCTTTGGTTTTCCAGAGACAGACAGTGAGACAGTTATTGTGCAAGATGTTTATGGAGATTGATACCTGCAGAAGGAAACTGGTGAAA
>NW_022111364.1:48714-51261 GCF_000313985.2 Echinops telfairi | reverse complement strand
AGTACCATCAAATGATATCCATTTTGATGCATAGTGTTCCAGCAGGTTTCATGGGTGACCAGGCCCTGGAGAAGGACATCACACTTGGTAAAGTAGAAGAGCTTCAAAGAAGAAGGCCCTTTTTTTTGTTGATGGATTGACACAGTGGCTGCAACAATGGACTACGCCATAGCAGTTGTGTAGGTGGTGCAGGACCGGGCAGTGTTGCCGTCTGCTGTACCGAAGGTTACTAACGTTAGGAGTGACTCTTCTACATCTACCATCGACAACAGCAATACATCTCATGAAAGTGCGCTGCCACATCTTCCTCTATGGTGCCTGGTGGATTCACACCATTAGGCCTTTGGGTTATCAGCCAAGCACTTCACCACTGTGGCACCGGGACTTTGTTTAAGTCGACAGCCTAGTTTGATGTTATGTGTTTGATGCTATGTGTTCTAGATTCCTCTCATCACAAGCAACCATCTCTGCTGGCTTTGATGTCGAACTGATATCTGACTAAGACCCATATCATAGAGAGAGGTGAACTCTCCTGATCTACCATGCCCTTGCTGAGGAATCCCAGTAGTGGCCATGTGTTAGGCTGCTAATGGAAATGTCAAGTATTGGAAACTGCCAGCCACACCCCAAGTGAAAAACCAGGTGTTCTACTCCCATAAAGAGCTACAGATTTGAAAACTCACAGGGGTGGTTTTATCCTGTCCTATAGCGTCATTATAAGTTGGAATATACTCGATGGCCATGAATTTTAGCCATCATGGCTTCTAATATATAAATGTTTAATTGTCATTTACAACTGGGCATGGAAATACCAAAAGACACGCAGGTGGTTCCTCTGAGCTGTACATCTATTTTGCCTTGGTCCTTTGTTACTCCTGATAAACAGGACAAAATGTTGCTACTAAAAAAGTGATCTCACTTCTTGATTTCTGGTCCATGAGCACAGCACTCAAAGTACCAGACGACAACTGTGACTTATAATTCAGTGAGGCTCTTGTTTATCTCTTAGTCCAGAATGTAAAGTGGGTCGTTAAGAATGATGGTAAGTGGAGGCATTACTGTTTTCATCACTTGATCTAGACATGTGTGTTCTTTTTGCTCAAGACATTGAACTTCGTAAAGATCTTTCACTCGGGACATGCATTGATTTCTGGAAGATGGAATCACATCACCACAAAATATTGCATCTCATTTAACATTTCATCGTAATACTTCCAATTGTTTTTTCAAGCAAAGAACTTTTAATATTCTGTCTGTTGGAGGATCTAATCCATTAGCCCTGTAGTGATCTACTTTTTCTTTCTTTTTTGAGAAGTAGGGATGTGAGGTTGTGTGAGAACTTGGGTTACAGATCAAATACTATGTTAATTATTTTATGCTGATGCTTGCTAAGGTTCTTCAATATAGAAAGACAAACCAGTATGGTGAAAAGGAAGAAATGGTCCTTCTTTGCACCAGTGTTCATAGTAAGAGGACAGGGGTCTTGAGCAGTCAGTTTGTCAACCAGGGGCTCTTTGGTCCTAATGAATAGCATCATTTTGGCAATGCAGCATATGTTTATGTTCATGGAAAATTAGACACCCTACGATAATAGTAGTTAGATACAATTTAATAAATGAGAGTCCATGTTTTGGGAATCTGTGTATAACCCACCTTGGTCATCATGATCACGTAATTTATATATCCATAAGGTTCGTACTGATTAGCAAAGATAAATGGCAGCTGTTGTCAACTGTGGGTCATTTGATCTGAATTATTGTTTAGTGCCCTTTGTAGTGAATACTCTCTGATGGGCATTGATATCTGATGCAAGATCTTTATATTTTACACTCAATATCATGTGTCTATCAATAAACTTCTAACTTAAGTCTCCTCTTCCCAGTTCTCAAAATCTTTATTTTTTTACTCTCAGAAATATTTCTTTTTTAGTAATGTCAGGCATGCACAATATAATACATACAAAATAAATATGCAAGTGGCCATCAAGAAAAAAGCAACAAGCCCACATGGAAGAAGCATACCAGGCTGTGTGACCATGAGGTGTTCACTGGATCAAGTATCAGGCATCAAAAGACCCCAAACAAAAAGATATATTGATGCAAATAATGGAGGTCAGAGAGGGGATCCAAAGCCCACCTGTAGATAATTGGACATCCCCTCACAGAAGCGTCACAAGGGAGGGATGAATCACACAGGATGCAGCATAGCACCGTCAGAACACACAAACCTACCTCTAGTTCTTTAATGCTTCTTCTGACCCCCCACTATCATGTCCCCAGTTCTACCTTACAAATTCAGCTAGACCAGAGCATGTACACTGGTACAGAAAAGAGCTCTCGACACACAAAATCTAAGACAGATAAACCCCTCAGGAATAATAATGGGAGTAGCAATACCATGAGAGTAGGGATGGGGGAGAAGGGGGGAAACAGGGAACCAACTATAATGATCAACATATAACACCCCCAACCCCTCTGGAGTGAACAATAGAAATGTGGGTGAGGGGAAACAGTGAAAGGTGTAAGATACGAAAATAATAATAATGTA
>NW_022111364.1:38568-47309 GCF_000313985.2 Echinops telfairi | reverse complement strand
CTTCCAGAAATTGATATATATGGACTCAGTTATAGATAATGTTTACTAGATATATTATAGGTGCAATACTACACTGCAAGAAAAAAGTAAAATCATTTCAGTAAATGGTGGTGGATTAAGTGACCATCCATGTGAGAAAAAGAAATCTTGACTCTTACTTTCCTAACTATATAAATAAGCATACAGTTCACATAGGAGTAAAATTAACATATAGAACAATAACATTTTGAGAATATAATATAGGGGAATATTTTATGGTTTACGTTATAAGCAAGTCCGGTACACACCCATCAGATAGTATACATACAATGACTTAATAAGGAATGACTATGCAGAGTTAGACTCATACCCTAATGATGGATATATATCTCAAAATCAAAACCAAATTCTCTGCCACTATGACAATTCTGACTCAAAGTAACGCTATAAGACTCATCTTTCTCTTTTGGAGCAGATGGTGGTTTTGAACTTCTAGCCTTGCACTTAACAGTCTAATGTGTTACTCAGCATGCCAGCAGGGCTCCAGAGGATACACAAATTATAATATTGCTTTGAAGAACTGGTCGGTAATAAAAATTAAAACTAAGTATATGTGTATTTTCTAACGGGAGATTTCTATATCTCTACATGTCCCTAATAGGAAGTGCATTGGTGCCTCATGGAGCATGTACGGTGTGTCTGTAATCTATATAATCATTATTTTTGATAGCTCTCAGTTGGATTCTACCAACTTGTCCATCACCTGTAAAAGAAAAACTAAATTATTGTAGCATATTTACAAGGTAATATTTCATGTAAAAATGAAATAAAAATGATTGAACTATTTTTATGGAACTAAATGTTTCTCATGGTATGGATTGATGGAAGATGCATGACAACAACAACAAAAATAATAATAATGAGGAAAAAATGAAGATAAGTGATTACATAAAGGAGGCAAGGTTTGGATACTCTGAAGACTCATTCTTACAGCAAATTAATTGGTCCCTCTCTCTTCATCTAGATCAGCAGTTCTCAACCGGTGGATCGTGACCCCCTTTGGGGGTCAAACAACCCTTTGGGGGTCACCCAATTCATAACAGTAGCAAAATGACAGTTATGAAGTAGCAACGGAAATAATTTCATGGTTGGGGGTCACCACAACATGAGGAACTGTATTAAAGGGTCACGGCATTAGGAAGGTTGAGAACCACTGCTCTAGATACATAAATATATTTATGCATTTACTTTGCTAAGTATTTGTATCATTTTTTCTATGTATGTTAGCTTTCATTAAAAATGACTTAAGTATATAAACTAGCAGAAAAGCAATAGGACCAATGTATTCTATTTAGAAATCAATGTAAGCTTGATAAACAAATCGGTTATGCCTTGTAATCTCATGTACAGAAATCAATTATATTATAAAACTTTGATTTGACTAAGCCTGTGTAGAAAGGGCCCTTGCATTTTTTGGCTACCCTTTCTTCCTCTTCATCATCCTTTCCATCATATGCACATGGTATATTTATAGTATATTCTTCATATGGTTAACTCGAATATATTTTTACTGGGGTTTCAGCTCATACATGAACAGGTTTATCCATAACATAACATGATTAACTTGTCTCTGCTATCAGTGAATATCTGCAGACAAGTACTCTGTAATACACTTGTCAGTTTTCTTAGAACCTTAAAAACATCCAGTTAAAACAGTGATTTTTTAGGGGTCACGCTGGGCTAAGTGACATATCAGGCAGAAAGGCCAGATCAGAAGGGTACAGCAACTGCTTGGGGGGTGCCAAAGAGGAAATCTCTACAGTTTCTCAAAAGACACAAGTCAATCTTAAGATCATACTTTGAATAAGTTATAAGAAAATTAAAATTTTGTTTTCTATGATTTGTAACAATGCTTTTGGACTCACTCTAATACTCAAGCATACGTTGATTAATTTTACCTTTCACATGTAACCTAATACTTTCAATATGATGATCCTCTTCATTATTATATTAGTTTTCTGAGGAAGCTATAAGAAAAATATCAAATAGCAGCCCATGGTTCCTCAATTTCAGAGGCTGTGAGGTTCAAATCAAGGCAGTCTCAGGTGTTGCTTGCCATTTCTTGGCTTCACGTTTATCTTTCTTGTGTATGTCTTTTGGTTTGGACTGCTTTTTAAAAACAAATGAATAAGACACCTGTCAGAAGGGATTAGTCTGAGAAATGACTTCACCCTGGCATCATGTCATTGATGTAATAAAAGACGGGGTCATATTCAGAAGCACAGGATTGAGAAATCCTTCTTCTTTTTTTTTTAATGGGAAGCAGCTCCATTCATAGCCATGTGGCCCTGGCTGCAGGGCAGTGATCTTTATGTGTGTGTTGAGTTCAGGAAGCTGAGAACGTCTCACACTGGAGGTTTGGAGCTGAGAACACATGCTGCAGCGTTTATTAAGAGAATATTCTCTTCTAGGATTTGAAGCACAGGGATGGTAATAGTAAGATGCGGTTTACGTTTTTATTGCCATGGTTCAGCGAGTGACTGTTTCCTTTAAAACTTCACTCGCTCCATGAGGGGCCAAACCAAAGCTTTGTCGAAATTATCTCTAGGTGCAAAGAAGAAAACATAATTTAATGATGTCACAAATCAGTAGAACATATTTAGCATATTCATACTGCAACGATGTAGTCTGATATTTGGATTCCGGGTTTGAATTAAATCAAAAGAGGTCTTATTAAAGTCTATAACAGCCAGAGTGTCCTAAACCAGTACCATCTACCATCTAGTAAGTTTTCCTGTGATACATAAATTTCTGCAAATCTGATTATCAATCAAGGTTGGATTTATAAACTATGTCTTGGAGTAATAAATAAAATTGAAGAAATAAAATATATTATATCTCATTTACCTGCAGACATAAAATAAGACTGATGCTGGAAACCCTGTCTGTGGTAAAGCCTTGTCTTTCCGCTCCATGCCGCACTATTTAGGAACAGGGGAACAGTCTCTCCTCATAGGAGAGCTCAGCACAGTGCAAAAGCAAAGAGAATGACATCCTGTTGTGTTAAAGAACTTTCCAGGTTAGAAATTATGCAGCTCTGTGGAACGACTTCATTTTACCACCATCCATGTGATACGGCTTCTGTTTGACCACTGTCCTGCCTCCTTGCAGTGGGCTGCTGTTTGAACCTCCTAGGAGAAGGAAGCATGAATTGAGAGAGATGGTTAAGTTCAGGTCTGAAGAGAAAATACATGTGGTGTGAGGCTTATGGGGATGGATAACTGAAGCAGGAGGAAAATTCAGAGTTTTGTCCATTGCTAATGGCCAACTTCCTCCCACAGAACAGAATTTTGCTGTCATTGAATGTCTAAGAAGTTATCGTTGTTTACAGTAATTTGGTCAAAGACTCTAGTTTCCATATTCAGGAAGAACAACAGCATGCAAATAGCAAATCACATCAGAATAAATGTTATGCAAAATACATGATGAAAAAGCACAGCATGATTCATCAGTTTGCTTTTATGAACAAAAATATACTGCTTTTGTTGTTGTTTCTGTTTTGATTCTCTTTCCCTCCAGAAATCACTGGCTAGTTCTTTGACTAAAAGCTTAAAGTTTCCTTTTAGAGAATCAGTATGTGCTTTGCTCCTTGGACTTTCATCTATTGATACAGTCACCTTTCATACAATGTACAAGGTCCTGGGAGCCGGGTGCTTGATACATACAGAGCATTTGATCTGTTAGCCTTTAGAACCTGTTGGCTTTTCACACCCTTGGATCACTGTGCTCTTCTTGACCCTACCTGCCCCGCTGCTCATCTCCAAAAATTCAGCTTATCCCTGTATTTCCCTGTGTCAGCTTATCCTCATAGAAATATCTGCTGAATACATGACCAGCTGAATCCAAGTATAATTCTGATTCACATATGTATCACTGCACACTTCATTTCTCCTTACGTCTGTTTTGGCAATCACTTAGAAAAGAGACTCCCTGACGACATAGCTTATTTGAGCATGCGATGAGAAATTATAAATACTAAGCAATAATTAAAATTAATCAATCTAGTTATATTTATTAACTATATTAGTTAACTCTACCAATACTCACATATTCCCTTTGATACAGTGATTAGGATCATTGCAAAGAAGTCATTTGGGGAAAGAAAGAGACTTAAAATTAAGGTAGTCAAAGCCCACGGGTCTTCATATTTATGCAGAGGACCTATCTGGGTGGAACATATGCCAGAAGGAAATCCCTCCCACCACATGGCATTTCTATGAGAACACACAAACAGATAAAACATGTGCTGTTACCGTCAGAGATTTATTCCGACAGCACTTGTGAAATATGTTTGACCCTGCTTTATAATAAGCAGCACAACAAGCAGCATTATTTTAAACACGTGGGATGCGAGTAATTGAGTCTTATTGACTTCTCCCTGTGTCTTCATATGATGCTGTCATGTCTAATATGCTTCATCCTTATTTCTCCCCGACACAGTTCAGAGAGGCAGTGAATTTTATGGTCGTTGTATGTCACCCAGTAGATTGTCACCTATAGCAATTCTATAAGACAAAGTGGAACTGCCCCGTCTGGATCCCTCGGCCATAATCCTTGTGGCAGCAGATAAGCTGGTCTTCCCTCTCAAGGACAAACTGGTGGGTTCAAAGAGCAACCTTTTGGTTATTAGCTGAGTACTTCCCTATTGGCCACCAGAGATCTTTATCCAAACTCATAGCTCATTGCTGTGGAGTCAAAGGACAGAGTACAACTGTCCATTTGAGTTTCCGAGGTTGTATATCTTACAGGAGCATAAGCCTCATCTCTCTCTTGCAGAATGCTGGGGGGTTTATACTACTGACCTTTTGGTGAATGATTGAACTCGTTATTCCTAGCTACAAGGACACATAGGATCCTTATATTGTGTGGTAAAACCGTGAGCTATGGAGTTTAAAACTGTTACCTGTTGAACTGAGATGCTCACAATCAGCAGTTGGAAACTGGCAGCAGCTCCTCGGAAGAAAGACCGGGCTTCCTAACTCCATTAAACAGCTTCCCTATCATAAACCCACAGGAGGTTGTTCCGATTCAACACTGACTCGGTGGCAGCAAGTTGGGGCTGGTTTTTTACGATTCCATCCCTTCTCTGTGTACTCTTGAAAACTGTCCTCACTGCATCATAATTCATCTTTAAAATCGATAATAGTAACATTTATTCTTCTGAAAAATCAGCATTCATCATGATCCATGGAAGTCCCAATATGCAGGAGGATAAACAGAACCATGAAGAGGAGGCCTGGTGGCAGGCAGGTGTGCATTGGCCGCAGCAGCAGGCTGGCATTTGAAACCACAACCAGCCTCAAGCGAAAGAGGAGAAGAGGCAAGCGAATTTTGGGAATGATGAGGGCAACAGATGTATGGATGTGCTCTGCACAATTGATCTATGTATTGTGATGAATTGTATGAGCCCCAATAAATTGATTAAAAAAAAAAAAAAAGAATTCCAGTTTCCGAAACCACCAGGCCAGCTCCACCAAGTCCTATAAGATTACTATAAATTGGAATTGACTTGATGGCAATGAGTTTGAGATTGAGACATAAAAGACTAAAATTTGTATGCAAGGTGTAGTGAGGTTATATTAGTCTTATATTAATCATCTATTTAGTCAGTAGTATCTCAAAGGGACAAAGATGAGGCTTTCTAATCCCATTAAGGTTTACAGTTTCAGCCTCAGGAGCAGTTCTATTTAGTCCTACTGGGTCTCTATTAGTCAGAATTGATTCAATGGCCGTGAGCTTTATTCTATTGCATTAAATAGTTCAAATGGACAGTCCTTTTGGCTAGTTGGGTTGTGCCCTGGGCTGCTAACTGCAACATCAGCAGTTTGAAGCCCCCAGCCACTCTCTGGGGAAAATAGGAAGCTTTCTATTCCTGTAAAGAATGATCGTTTCAGGAATCCACAGGGGCCGTTCTACTCTGTCCTATGGAGTCACGATGAGTCAGAATCAATTCTGGCAGAGAGTCTGAGGTTTTTCGTTTTGTTTTGAATATCTTAAAAAGCAACTTGGGGGTAACAAAGAACTAGATTACTGGTCAAATACAGCCAGTTGCAGTAAATAGATTGATATCTGTCATTGAAAAAAAAATGTAATAAAATGAGATATGCCTAAAGATAAATTGGCTCTTTGATATGACACCATGGGTAGAGAACACCAAAAGTTCTTGGACATAGAAACTAACCCACAAAGGTTGTAGCCACATTTTTAAAGATAATAGAAAATAAGTTTGGAAATTTACAGAATCTGCCAGAGGTTGGGAGTCAAGCTTTGGAAGTATTAGTTTTGAGTGTTAATTTCCTTTTGAAATCTAAGAAACAGAAAGGCGAAAGAGATCTCAGAACAGATTACAACTGAAAGCAAAGAAGGTCAAAATCCTCACAACTGGACAAATAAGTGACATCATGGTGAACGGAGAACAGACTGACGATGTGGGGATTTCATCTTGCTTGGATCCACCATCATAGCTCATGGAAGCAGCAGCCAAGAGCTCAAAGAAAGCATTGCAGTGGGTACATCTGCGGCACAAGACCTCTCTGGAGTGTTGAACAGCAAGAATGTTACCTTGAGGATTAAGGTGAGCAGGACACAGTCATGGTATTTCCATCACGTCACATGTCTGTGAAAATTGGACATTGAATCAGGAAGACCGAAGAAAAATGGATGCATTCTTTGAATGTGGTACAGGAGAAGAATACTGAAAATGCCATGGACTTCTAAAATGACAGCCCATCTGCATTTGAAGAAGCAAGGCCTGAATGGTCCTTGGAGGCAAGCATGGTAAGACTGCATCTCACTTACTTTGGATGTGTTATCAGGAGAGACTGGTCCCTAGAGAAGGACATCATGCTTGGTAAAGCAGAGGGGCAGCAAAAAAGATGGAATGACACCGGGGTTACAACAAGGGGCTTAAGCATAGGAGCAATTGTGAGCAATTGAGCAGTGTTTTTCTTCTATTGTGCATAGGTTCTCCAAAGATCAGAACACACTCAATGAGGCCTACAAACAACAGCCTATTATCAAGGGATGGGTATAAAAAGATGTTGGCCTAATTTGTTATAAGGTAAGAGGGAGGCAATAACAAGGGGCTGAAAAATACGCTTCAACAAGCATTATTCTCAGTAGAAAAGAGGAAACAAAGAGTAGTTGGAGAGAAGTTGTCCCTGGACTGTGAAATGGTCCACTCACTTACAGGTAATTGAGAGCTTGAAGGGTCAGGGTCCTTTCAGAGGTAGCTTAAAAGAACTGTCTGATGATCTTCTTCCAAAATTTCAGTCTCTAGAAACCCAATGGGGCACAAACAACTCATCTTGATACACAAGGAGTTGTCAAAAATCACCATCAACTGCATGGTAATTGTTCTGTTTATGTATTGGAAAGGAAGATTCATGTCAGAGAGCCCTAAACTAACAATATGGAAAATCACTACGTTCTTTCTCCTACGTGCATGAAAGTAATTTATATGTAAGGGGGGTTGTGTACTTGAAAGTGTTCCATAAGAATTCTATGTCAGTATTCTAGTTGTAAGGAGAACTTTCAAGTTCATTGACTTTTTGTGTATGTTCTTCCTCGGCAAAGCTGCTGTAATTCGTTATGAAGAATAAACACTCAACATTTTCTCAGCTTAAAGAGGAATAGCTTGCCTACTGCTTATCAGCTGAAAACAGTTTGTGGAAAATGTGCAAGAAACTTTAGTAATCTTTTATTTTCTAAAGAATAGTATCTTAGCACCCACATTTTAATCTCACCAAAAATTCTCCCTTTGTCTCAAAATTATATGCATTATTTCTTTTTTATTTCTTGTCAAGAGAATATTGTTAATTTATTAATATTTTGAGTACTTTTGAAAAATCCTTTGGGACATATATTGAGATATATAATTAAAATTCTAAATGCAAATGTTAAATGTTTTTACTTTTTTGTTGTTTGGTAAAGCTGGAATTAGAGATAGAATCTAATTGTCATTAATGACAATCATGAATAAAGGATATAGTTATTGTAATTTCTCTGGATCTCACAGGCATCGATGGAAAGTGTAGGTATTATTTAAAATGCTGATTTTGGAAAACAATCAAACTGCCTGTGTTTCCAGGAGAAATGTCTTATGGGCACCAGCTATAAAGGGAAATAAGGTGGCTCTTGTAGAATTGAAAATTTCAGAGTAAGTCTATATGCAAATGATTGAATGACAACTTGATTGAGAGGATTTTCCAAAGCTTAATGACACTTTTGTTCTTCTTAGGAGTAATGAATATCATTGATTCTTTGAGGTGATTTTGATGGTCTCCATGGGACAAAAGATCCAAAAATATCACATGGAAGTTGTAAATTCCATTCTGCAAACATTCTGAGACTTTGGGGAAAACGAGTCCCACTACGCTGGCTTCCTGTCTTCAAGTCTGTTCTTACGGCTGCTTTTCAGATCATGTAACAGCCGGAAGAGTGTTTAGTTCCTCGAATAATGTTTTCCTCAAATTAAGTAAGTTTACTATATTCCTACATTGGTGCCAACCCTAAGCTGGTTGATGACAATATACAATATGAAATTTCAGCATGTAAATCATGGAAAGACTCTATTCATGCCACTTTTATCAGGTCTGTAAAAAATTATTATTTTTTAAATCAATTTATTGGGGCTCATACAATTCATCACAATACATAGATCAATTGTGTAAAGCACATCTATACATTTGTTGCCCTCATCA
>NW_022111364.1:34009-35212 GCF_000313985.2 Echinops telfairi | reverse complement strand
TCCTTACATACTTTTGATGTTAGCTCAATTGTTGAACCTTTATCTAGGATCCAATAGGATTAAAATCAGTTTTTTTCTGCTAAGTCATTAATTCAATTGCATAACATGTAGGCTTTGTGATACAGAAAAGCAGGTCTCCATGAAGAAATAGACTCCATTTCCCAGTAATAAATGTAGGTGAGCATCATTAAAGTGGAGGAAAAAGCAGCCAGACTCCAGCCTGATACTGGGCCAAGTGTTCTGGCTCACTTTCTGGAACAATTCCCGTCTAAGCAATGTGTCTCTTTCTCACTACGAAGATATGCTGATCATTATCTAGACTGAGAGAGCCACTGGGGGATGAAAATGTTCATCATTCCAAAATAAAAATGAGCACTTTGCCTCACCTATTGGGAAACTACGCCAGTTTTGAGTTCAAAAGTAAAATGGAAAAGAATGAAAGATTTCTAATATTCTAGTGTTTGGAACCCATCTCTTAACTCTATTAAAATGATGTCCAGAAAAACAGAGCTCTACTGTGCTATTCTTCCCTGCATTTTATAGGATACATTGTCTTCCCACCCATTTCTGTCGTCTCACTAACTTATGATATCACTCAAACTTCATACTTCATATTTAACTTAAAATTTAAATTGTTATATGTACACATAAATATGGCATTTTAATGCTGATGATAAATGGTAATAGTTGAACAACATGCTAAACATCGTGTCATTGAATTCCATGTGTGCTGTGTGTTGAGATGTCAAAAAAAGTGTTAAATATATATTTACCATAATAAAAGGAGAGTAAATATGATTGGAGTTTATATTATTAGACTTTATCCATAACCATTGCCACCAAGTTTATTTTGACTTCTAGCAACACTATACGACAGAATAGAAATTGCACCATAGGATTTCTAAGGCTGATTCTAATCTTTATGGAAACAAATTGCCACAGTTCTCCATTTCTCTCACAGAAGGGCTAGTGAGTTTGAACTGCCTACTTGGTTTTCCGCTGAGGGTTTAACCATCAGGCCTCCTTTTGTTTGTCATTAGTCACCATTTATTATTCTCTGATAAGAATAAGAGATGAAGCCTGGTGGGAGTTTTGCAGAATATGCAAATCACTCATAACAATGTAGTGAATTAAACATAAAAGCAAAACAAACATGCACTAGACAGATAAAATTTAAAGCTTCAGATTTTTAAGCAAACTGGA
>NW_022111364.1:28091-32875 GCF_000313985.2 Echinops telfairi | reverse complement strand
ATAATATTGAATTGTTACATGATGGAGGTTACCAATGTTTTTATGAATATGGAATTCACAGTTATATTCATGACTTGATTACACAGTGCTTTTGAGTGTAGTATATGTTAAATTTTACAAGTGACTCTCCAAAGTGTATCTGTATGGATCAACACTGTATGGTGTTTTTTATCTATGCTTCATATACAAAACTTACAGCACTTTCCCACATGATTGAGGTCTAGTTAAGTAAACATACTTGGCAAAAGAAAGAGAGCAAAATCCTTTCATTGGTTTATAAATGTATTGGTTACATATTTAAATATTAATATATTCAGTTTAATATAAATATAGTTAGCTCAATATGAAAATGTTAGAAGCATAGTAGATAACCATTTAGGAGGCTAACAATAAAGTGTAATTACTTAATTTTTTATTTCACAATTTAATAAACCCTTCTTACATTGTAATATATCTTTAGGAAAATATGATTTATTGATGTGACAATGTAACCTTTTTTCCATTTGAAAGAAAACATGTTAAGTTCAAAATACATATTCTTACAAAATAATAGAGAAGAGCAAAGAGGATGCATAAATCCCACCAGCAGATTACAGTCAGGCAATGCACACTGTTGTAAATACGGAATGTTTACAGGATCATATTTTCCATATGCATGCCTCAATATATTTGATATTTTTCCAGATGGTTGACCTTACTGTAAATTTATCCAAAACTGTCTTGATATGTAGAACTCGGCATGGAAAATTCTTTCA
This sequence comes from Echinops telfairi, assembly GCF_000313985.2. Classification (NCBI taxonomy): domain Eukaryota; kingdom Metazoa; phylum Chordata; class Mammalia; order Afrosoricida; family Tenrecidae; genus Echinops; species Echinops telfairi. The sequence goes on along the minus strand of NW_022111364.1, from coordinate 32,120 downwards.
ACCAACCTTTAGACATTTAGTTACTGTTTCTTGCATTCTTTAATTTTGAATTATTTGAATGTCTCTGATGAATTTTTATAAAAATCAATAGATTACTTTTTCATAGCTAGGAAGCAAGGGTTAGCCACTGATCCTTAAAAATTTTACATTGACTTTAAGAAGGTTGGCATTGGCATGTGGTCATAGTAAGTAAGATACAGTTAGAGATCTTTCTCAACCTGGTTCAGCATGCAGTGGTTTATACAGGGGTACTATGCACCTGGTCTCCAAAAACAGTCACCTTCTGCTTTAGCTGTCAATGCAGTTATGACACCTAACTTTCTTCTTTGAAAGAGGTTTTTTCTTTAATGATTTGCATTTCCCAGGATATTCACAGCTGAAAATTACATATCTGGCACAGTTGGTGTGTGTGTGCACTGTGACCGACTCTCACGTTACTGTAGCTTTAAACCCGGTTTCATGTATTCCTGTCATTGAGATTCATGGACATGCAGATTTCTACAGGCATGAAGAATGTCTGGACATGACAGAGTCACAGCAGAACAAATCAATACTATCTATTGTGTATGGATTAAAGTTTCTAATTGTATTGAACTTATAAGTGAAGATCATTGATAGTACAGGACTGCATTTGAATTGACTGTCACTTAGTGAGGACAGTAGGGCTTCACAATGGACTATTCTAGGATTCCCCCACATTGGACTGTGTTGCTTAAAACTAGTTTTGTGGGTTATTAGAACAAATCAGGTGATTTTCATTTTATCGAATACGTTTTTGTTGGATTGGGTTATGGATCTGTGCTGTTTATGTGATGATCCTTAGATTTAATAAACACATATCCAATGAGCTTGATATTTTGCTGAGTTTTATCACCCAGATAATTTTGTAAAACACATAAAATGTCCAAAACAGTTATTTGTGCAGTATAAAAGTATTACAAATATTTTGAATTTCAACTGTTTTAATTAGTGTTATGTCAAGATAACTATAGAATAGCAGTATATATTTGGAGATTTCTATAATATTGTTGTTTGGCATTATTACATGGCATTATTACATTACGCCTCCTTACCTGTCAGAAAAGTTGCATGTATTTTCCCCTGGTAAGACCGTGTCTATCACCTCCACATAGCCTCTTGTACAGTTATGTGTCCATGTCATTATAACAGCCACACGGGGGTGACTTCAACTCCAGAAATTTGACTTCACTTAGTTTAGCTAGATGCTAACTTGTCTTGGAAAGCATACGTTTGTAATTCTGCATTCCTTAAATTCAGTCAAAATAATCCACCAACAAAGCAGAGGATTGACTAAAAAAGCATGGAATAAATCCAGTCATATTTTTGTGGTTTCAGAGTAAATAGGCCTTAAGAAGAATGTTATAAGAAGCCAGCCTGACCTTTGAGAAGTAGTTTACGTATGATTTTCTGCAGCTGTAGATCTGCATATTTTCCCATCATTCAATGAAATAGAAATCCAAGCACAAAGTAAGTACTGGGAACCTTTTTATTGATTTCTAACTCTCTCTTGAATAATCTGTAGCTAAAAAAGTAATGAAATGATGATAAAATGATATAGAAACAGCATGCATGCCGTGCCTTCTCGGATTTATTACCAGATTCTCCTTTATGCGTGGCTTAAGATGTTATCTTGGAATATTTAGATGAAATCTTCAATACTTTTTTTGGATATTTTCAAATACTAGTTATTGATACTTACTATATTTATAAAGAACTTGCTTTCATCAAATTATTGTTTCCTACAAGGACTGAGTGGATAAGAAAAGTAGTTTAGAATTTCTTTTTATATCTAAAAATATCCAAAAGCAAAAATTAATTGTTTTGTTATCATGGTATATAATTAAAACATTGAGATGAACTTTGTTAACATATTTTGATTATTATTCCTTGTGTGCATGATCTTTAAACAAGGAGAGAAGTTATAGTTTTTACTAGTAAATTAGCTAGCAACATTTTACTTTGAATAATGAAAATTGAAACAGCTTGCATAGTTTCATATGCCACTTATATATATTACAGTAAGTAAAAGTCAATAATAAATGTCAGTGGAAGAACGTGATCTTGTACTTGGGTTTATTCACCATTCAGATGACCTTGGTCAGTCATTCAACACATGGGTCTTTTCCCTTACATATATAGCATGACATTCAGCCATGTGTACTGCCTTTGTAGGAAAAAAAAGAAGGAAAAAAATAGTATAAATTATTAACAATTAATTGGGTTACAATCTACAATATTTAATATCGCCCCACTACCTAAATAATAAAGTATAAACTAATTAAGATTGAACTGCTTTACATCACAGTTCTCAGACAAAAATCCTCCAGCTATATGGCCTCCTATTCAGAATTCAATTTGATAGTTATTAACATACCTTAGTCTTCAATGTTATCATTAATATTTTTCACTCACATGTATTCTACTCCTTTATGAAAGCCTAGCCCAAATTTGAATCCTAATTGTGAACTCTACAAAACATTTTTCTTTCTCAATCTTTACCTTATCTCATAATATTCAAGACTTGTTAATTAGTAGTGTGTAGATAGATTATGGAAAATATGTCTTTATAAAACCTCATAGCACTTCAATTTTTCTTGTGAGACGAGAAACCATAAACTCACTTTTAATTGATACAGCTCATCAAATAGTTTGTTACAGAGGTGACTATTTAGTGGTATAGTATGTGTTTCACGTTATATTTTTCAACTGTGTTTATAAGAATTGAAATATTTGCATTATCTAAAACAGGTTTCCATATGTTTACTTACTAGAGTCCATATTAGTTTTATTATCAAACAATTCAAGAGCCTATTCATTACTTTTATGCACAAATGTTTGAACTGATTGTTTTGTTATACTTTCAGTGTTTGGTATAATTTGCTTATAGATATCATAGTAATTTCTATGCATTTTATTCATAAATAAATTGAAATAATTTTACTCTATGCTTTCATATAATTGCATATACTACATTATGTAGCACATTTGTGACAGAAGAGTACTTCTGATTTCACTAGATATTAACATCTTCCACGTACAATTTTGTTGGTCAGTTTATTGAAAGAGTTTCCCTCATACTAGCGTCTTACTCCATACATGTCAGCCCTGGTTTTCACTTCCCGAGTCTCCTCGCACTGTGATCCCGGGCTCTGAAAATATGTGCCCAGAGTTCAATGACTTCGGCTTTCACCAGGAGGTGCACAAGTTTTCTTGGTAAATGTTTCATACATTATGACAGCTGGCAATAATCCAGTGATAAAAGAAAACAATGGAAAACCATAGAAATATCACATTCATGCTAAACTTATGTATATTTCCACCTCAATTTTTCTTAGACAGATTCTAATAATGTGGAGAATCACTTCAAGATAAAAGAAAATTTATGAAGTAGGTGATAATGAAGTGGAAATATCAGGACTTAATTAATTAATATTACAAATTTAACAAAATGAAATGAATAATTACATTGTTCTCTCCCTGCCCTTCAGTCAGTCCGGACATTAAATCCCCCTGTACAACCTTTTTAGAGCCTGATTAAAGGAACTTGTGGTCAATGTTAAAGAGCTTGTAGCAACTCTACTCCTGAGCAGGCTCCATCACTAACTTGAGAACAATTATCTTAACTTCATTCTTTAACATTATCCTCAATCTGTTTCAAGTATTATTTTATAACATTTAGTTATTCCTTTCCTTAGTCTTGGCTAATCTGAATTCATTTCCATGGTTCATTTTTCTGCCTCCCCTCATACCTATTTTAAACACTGGCTGTCCCTGGATTATAAATGACTTACATTCCTAAATATATCTTCAAGTCAAATTTGTACACATAGGATTCGTTTGGTAAGGTTCTTATCTCGATAGCATAACTTCCCGCGCATAAAGCCATTAAGAACCCACTACAAAGTTATTATTATGTTAGTAATAATATTCTGAAACACATAACAAAATATCAGTTTTTATGAATCATTTCCTGGATCTCAAAATGTTAATGTACTGGGCTTGGTGGGG
>NW_022111364.1:25844-27052 GCF_000313985.2 Echinops telfairi | reverse complement strand
CCAGTTGTTAAAATTAAACTGAACTTGTCAAAATAAATGAACTAAGCACCAACTAAGGAATCTGAGAGCTTTTTCTTCTATTCTTTTTGTTTTCTTTATTTTTATAGCTATTCATTAAGGAGCAACATTTAGTAACCCTGGTGTGTATAGCAATAATTAGAAATTAAAGTGATGGTTACAAAATAATGCACATTAATACTTCTTTTATTTATACTTTAATACTTTATTGTGCAAGAAAGAGAATGCATGTGTTAATTCTCTTCTCTGTAAATTAAAATAATGAGAAATCATTTCCATTAGTGCAGATTATTTTTTACATAAATTTTATCTTTGAAAATAATTACATGCTTCAAAATTAACCAGAAAAGAATCTTCTTGAGAGATGGCACGGCATATTGGAAAGATTTCAGGATACCAGGACCGGGAAAAAAAACCCAGTGCAAAGTAAATGTATTGCCTATCTTCGTGGGCAGTAGTAGCTGATGACTAGTCTTAACATTTCACTGGACACCAACTAGCTCTTGAGATTTTGCTCAGTCCTTTAAAATGTTTAAGCCTTCATATCATCATCAATGAAATGTGGCTTATAAACCAATTCCATATTATTCCCAAATAATAAATCCATTATGAATGCTTGACATTACTTTGAATTCATCCCTTCTCATCTATTTAATAAGAATTATACTTATTATTATATACTATGCTCCTCTGCAAAACATAAATATAGGTAGTTCTGAGGAATAGCAATTATTTTATATTGGTATTTCCCCCTTGAAACTGAACAGAGAAACATGAAATGTTTACGCACTTCACTTGAATTTTCCAATCTATGGATTCTTTAGATCATTTACATGGGAATGAAAAACAATAACTCCCAAATGAATAAATGAATCTTCTGTGTCTCAAAAATAGTGACCATAAAGGAGTAGTCATGTGACTGCATGACTATGGGTTCTCAGGCCAGGAATGGCATAATGGAAAAGTCAGGTGTTTTCTTCTTTAAGAGTTCATTAAGTTTTCTTGAAAGTGAATTATTTTATTATTCACTGAGAATTTATATATTAATAGCGCTGTTAAATTCATAGGAGAAAACACTCCCAATCAATGGACAAATTATTTTTATTTTGCTCTAGTTCTTTTCAACTATGAATCTGATGCTTAAATAATAAGATGAATGTTGAATCTTTCTTACTGAATTGTGCTGAGAT
>NW_022111364.1:22738-23893 GCF_000313985.2 Echinops telfairi | reverse complement strand
TAATGTCGGGGGTTTAAATGGAGAGAAAATGTTTTGAGAAACGATGTACAAATGCGCTTTACACAATTGATGTGTATATGGATTGGGATAACAGTTGTATGAGCCCCTAATAAAATGTTAAAAATGAAAAAAAAAAAAGATCATTGTTGGCATTTAGAAATATATTTCTATTAGCTATTAGCTATGACTAAGAATTTTTACACACATTCTATTTTTGCTCCAAACTCGATTGCACAAATAATTTTAAATGGCTAATGGGTAAAGTACTTACTACTAAAGTACTACAGTGTGCACTGATAGGTAAACAGGCATCAGAGTAAATTGGCATAACATAGCTCACAAACTTTGATGAATAGCTACTGGGTGTAACTTAAAAACTTTTCAGCAGCCATTTAAGACACAACTATTCATCTCTACATATTTAGAGAAGGGAATAGTAATGAGAATCAAAAGAGTTATGAAAACAATGAGTTCCTTGAACTCGTGAATCACACAAACATATCTGTACAACCCTGAGATAAGAAGAGTTAAATAGTGCCTGGGTACCACTACCAACTTCTTGAATAGAATAACAATGTGTAACAGAACTCAAAATCATAAAAAGTACCAGCTTGACTGCTTGGCTAGACTGGTGGGACCCGCAGACTGTGATCCTTCATCACCTTTCAAATATAGACCGAAATATGTTAGAATAATCAAACATTTAAGATCAAAGGCAAACTTTCACCCACTGACAAAATGTGGAGGTTTAAGCAATAAGGAGAAATGGAAACAAGAAACAGAGAAAGGAAGTAGAATCATTAAGGTTATATAGAAAAAAATACATTGAATTAATTAAAATAAAATTAATATGAACTGGTGGATGTAAAACTGCTTATCTGTTTTGTAAACCATCTAATCATTTAAAAAATGTTTTAAAGAAAATTGTCAATAACTCATGCGGTGTCATTGCTTGTTGTGGTTGACAGCGACTAGTGAGTTTATCCCAACCCCTAGCAAGCCCACGTGTGCAGGGTAGGACTGCCCCACAGGGTTTTTAAGGCTGTAATTTTTTGAAACTTTTTGTGTGAGTTTGAATTGCCAACCTTTTGACTGGTAGTTGAGTGATCAACAGTTTTCACTACCCATAGACTGCCAATTCATTAACTATAAATC
>NW_022111364.1:20171-21441 GCF_000313985.2 Echinops telfairi | reverse complement strand
CAACCAGTTCAAAAACGTTTTCAATACAACATGATTGTGATTTACTGCTTTCTTTTTATGAGTCATGGCCGTATTTACTTGGGCAAAATTTCCTTTTAAAAGATTCAATGTTTGTTAATATTAGTATCCCTCTGAAATAAGGTCAAAAGTACAAAAAAACAAATGAAATTATGGAGAAATTAAAATAAAAAACAGGAAATCTCATCTCACTGCCATTGAGATAAATTTGACTATATAGGACAAACTAGAACTGTTCCTTAGGTTTTGTGAAACTGTAAATCTTTATGAGAACAGCTAGCTTCATCTCTTGGCTGTGAATCAGCTGGTGAATTTGCATCACCAACCTGGCAGTTAGCAGGCCTATGCTTAACCCACAGTGCCACCAGGTCTGTATACTTAGAAAGCATTGATGTTATGAAAGATTTGCTCCTATTTGACCTCTATTTCTATGTGAATTAAGTAGTCACCTAACCAATAAGAGGGTTATACTAAATGTTTCTAAATTCTGAAACTTAAAAATTGTTAAAAGCTCTTTGTGTGAAAAATCTACACCTTGTAATAAAGTGCACACACAAACATTTTTAAACCTTGAACTTTTACAATGTCTGAACTTCTGAAAACCTGGCAAAGAAACCTTAACTATGATAGGCAAATATTATATGAACTAATAAAGGATCTAACACATGCATATACAAGAAAGGATTTCCAAAGTTCATGGGAAAATCACATTATCTTTTAATTCCACTTTTTTCATCAACTTTTGAAGCCTCACCATATGTGTGATTTAGCAATATATGAGGGCCCTTACCCAAATGATGGAATTGCATAGGGCAGAACAGGGCTTTTATAGTGCGCATTTTTCCTACTAGGCAAGCATTGAGCATCTCCCGCTGAGCTAGTGGGCCCAGTGGCATCGCCTGGGAAGGTTTTCTGGTCACAGTGAATTTTTTCATAAAAGCAGTTTCACTCAAACCTCATTTTTTTATCATGGCCAATTTAAGAGAATAGCATTTGGCTGTGAAATTTTGTTTCCTGCTTGGTAAAAATGCCACAGAAACTGCTGTGTTCAACACGACTTACAAGGATAGCACTATGGGGAAAACTCAAGTGTATGAGAGGTTTTCTTGTTCCAAAAAAAGTAAAATGTCGTTTGGTGACACAGGAGGAAGCTGCAAAGAAATAGAGGAAAGAAGCAGGAGGCAAAGGGCATACATACAAGCCTAAATACAGACTTGTACATATGTGAATATATCTAAGATTAAGGGGGGAA
>NW_022111364.1:10551-19010 GCF_000313985.2 Echinops telfairi | reverse complement strand
GCAAGCGAATATTGGGAATAATGAGGACAACAAATGTATAGATGTGTTTTATACAATTGATCTATGTATTGTGATGAATTGTATGAGCCCCAATAAATTAATTAAAAAAAAAAAAGACAAACTCCACTTTAAATGTCTGTCAACTACCTGAATAGATAAATGTTGACTCAGTGCATTTGGAGTTTGTTCCACCAGGTCAGACTGTTAATGAAGCTTTCTAGTTAAAGGTTCTGAAAAGATTGTGTAGTAGTGTGTGACAAAAAAGGCCTGATTTGTCGCAGACAGGGGACTGGTTTTGCCTCCACAGCAACGCACCTGCTCACTCAGCCATCTCAGTGTGCCAGTTTTTAGCAAAAATCAGAATGCCTCTCTTGCCCCACACACCTTACTCACCTGACCTCACTCTGTGAAACTTATTTTTGTTTCCACGAATGAAGAAAAACATGAAAGGACAGAGAATTGATGACATAGAAGAGGTGAAGGCAAAAAAGAGGGATGTGTTTTGAGCCAGTCAAACAAATGAGTTTGAAAAATGTTTCCAAGAATGGAATCAAAGATCTGACAAAGTAAGTATAATGGAGACTACTTTCAAGGTGATAAGGCTGTTTTGTAAAAAAATTTAAATACAGAACTTTTAAAAAGGTGCTGGTTTATTTTGGGTACCCCCTAATATATGTTGATACTGAATTTATGAATTAATGAAAATTATAATTTGAAATGAAAATATTTCTGAATCTGAGAGTAATTTTTACAAATGAATATAATTTGTTTATAAGACAGTGTTATCATTAAGGTTATTTGGCAACTTGGCTAATCAATGATTCTTAGTGATCATCTAGGGATTATGTAATAATCCTCCATTTTGTGATCCCAGGTGAGCAATCAAGCCAGTGAAAGTGGGGTGTTCTTGGAGTGTGGCCTGCATTCTCTCAATCCATCATTCAATTTGTCATTCTCCGACTTTCAGATCTTGGACCATGAGTTGTCAGTATTCCACATGGCCTTCAGATTGAGGAATTTGCCAGCTCCCACACACCCCTGACCCAGCATTCTGCTGTCTGAATGTTAATTTTGGATTTCTCAGAACCTGTGATTATGAGTCAGAAGAAGCTTCCAGCCTTACTCGTGGATTTGAGACAACCAAAATTGCATGAACCATTTCCTGAAACAAATTATATATATATGCATCTTGGAAGTGTTGTCAGATATCTCCATAGGAGAAATATGAGACTATCTGCTTCTATTAGGGTCCACAGCCTCAGAAAATTTATGAATTGGAATTGGAATAGACTTAATGTCAAGAGGTCCATGGCAGTGGGATCTATGTCTATAGATGATAGATAGATGATGGTGATAGATAGATAGATAGATAGATAGATAGATAGATAGATAGATAGATAGATACTAATATATTGGTTCTGTTTTATAGGTGCTATCATCTTGCTTCTGACTCATGGTGACCCTATGTACAACATATGTACAACAGAATCAAACACTGCTCAATTCTGTCCAATCCACACAATTATTCTTATGTTTGAGTCTATCAATGTAGCCATTGTGTAAATCAATCTTTTTGAAGGTCTTCCTATTTTTCACTGCCCTGCTACTTTGCCAAGCATGACGTCCTTTTCTAGGGACTGGTATTTCAAGGCAACATGTCAAAAGTACATGAGATGAAGTCTTGCTATCATTGCCTCTAAGAAGCATTCTACTTGTACATCTTCCAGACAGATGGTTTGTTCTTTTGGAAGTCTGTGGTCCTTCAATATTCAGCTCAGCACCATGATTGAAATGTCTCAGTTATCCTTGGGTCTTCCTTATTCAATGTCCAACTTTCACATGCTCATGAGGTTATTTCATGTATCATGGCTTGTGTCACGCTCACTTAAGTCCTCAAAATAACATCCTTGTTTTTCAACAACTGCTTCATGGGATCTGCTATGAGTAGCCAATCAGTTGTAAAATTAGGTTGAGATGAAACACCCTTACTAGGTCACAGCCATCATGCAATTGAAAGAAAGTTTCCTATGAAAGTAGATGCTGTGGAAAAGCTTGCTTGCTTCTTACTGATTCTGGATCCTGTAATTGGTCCCTTGACCTCTGTTTGTTTGGGCTTGAGCTAATGGCCCGCAATGTCTGGAAAGCCATCAGCAATCTGTAATCTTCCTTGTAGAGCTAGGATTCATTTGTTTCCACAGCCAATTGTCTGTCATATTCCTATCAATCTTGGGCTCCTTAGTCCCCAAAGCTACTTCAGTTAGGAGAAGCTTCCAGTTTAACATCCGACTCACGGAGTTGCAAGCTGCTTGGACATTGTTTTTCCTGCTTCTATAACTGTGTGAGCCATTATCATCACACACACACACACACACACACACACACAGATACACACACACACATACACAAGTGTTACTGGATTTGCTTCTCTGGAGAACATAGCCTAAAACAGCTCCTTGGGCATGACATTCCTATAACTGAAATATATGAGATGCAAGGGTGAAATTTTTTTTAATGATGTCTGTGAAGAACACAATAACAACAGAAACTCTCTAGTAAATGGAGATACGGCACTACCTTAGAGAGTTTTTACTGTCCTATAATCCTAGGAATAACTGCCTAGAAATGGGAAACCTTGCCCTTTTTTCGCCAGGTTACTAAAACAGTAGGTGTGATTATTTCAGGAAATGAGGTGGTGAATTGAAGGCTAAACAACAATCTCAGTGTCTTTCACATGTCTACCTAGGAAACTAAAACTGAAAGCAGTGTAGCCAACTAGGTCAAATAAATTAAGTAAATCTATAAAAAGAGAGTTAAGTTTCCAGTTATCCAAGTTAAATATTATTTGAATAAGTGTTCTAGGGAGAAAAATTAGAAAGTTTATTAGGAAACAAACAAACAAGCCTATTGTCACTTACACTTATAGAAATATTGTACAAAAAATAATGTTTTGTGTCCTTAGCTTTAAAGAAAAAAATATCTTGTATGCCTTTTACAGAATTTTTACATATCCTTAATGAAACATTAACATATATTTAGCATAACCTGAGCATATGCTTAACATAACATTTCCCCACTTGACACTAACTTTAGACATACTTCTATTTTAAATTTAATATTTTAAATAATATTAAAATATCAGAGTTTATCATTTTATGTTAAGCTATATTCAAGGCAGTTAAACGATCTAACTTGGTAGATATAATATAAAATTATAATCAAAAAAGAATGAAATCATGACAAACAAATGTCCAAAAGAGAAAGGTAATGAAAAGATGACAAGCCCTGTCTGCTCAGAGTATCAGATTACATCCGTGTCTGGGATGAGAAAAATATGTAAAGGATTAGGCATTCAACGATTTTAGGAAGATTTTGAATTATCAGATGGAAAATTAATGTGATTAGATTAAAACAACTATGTCTTTAAGAAAGACATAGTTCATAGTCAAAATGAAGAATTTATTGGATGCTATTAAATACCCTTCAGTAAGTAAATGGATAAACATACTGTGGTATGTTCACCCAATGGAGTATTTGGGATAAAATTAACTAGCTAGTTATTCAAAGCCGTGGTAAGTCTTAAAAGCATAATTCCAAGTGAAAGAAGCTCATGTGAAGTAGCTACATACTGTATGACCCTAACTAAGGGACATTCCAGAAAAACTACATGGAGCACGGAGAGATCAGTGGTTGCCAGAGGTTAAGCAGAAAGAGGAAGGATCAATAGGTAAAGCACAGGGGATTTTACTGGCAGTAAAACAATTCTGTATAATACTGCAATGGTGGATACATAGCAGTATGCATTTGCCAAAATCCACAATTTTTAGAACATAAAGGGGCTCAAGTAGAAAGCAAATGTTTTGAGAATGATGATGGCAACAAATGTACAAATGTGCTTGACACAATGGATGTATGTATGGATTATGATAAGAATTGTATGAGCCCCCAATAAAATGATTAAGAAAAAAGAAATATGCATTACAAAAAAATCATATTTATTAGGGATTAAACATATGTTGTAAATCCTAACCCCTATACTTTCAAATAGAGTCCATTTGGAAATAGGCTGTATAGGGGGGTTTGTTATGTTACTGAGGCCATGAGCGTGTGAGTGCAAGGTATGGTTTAAAGCAATCATTCTTGAAATATAAAAGTAGCAGATTAGCATAGAAAAACATGTGGAGAGAGATTGCTACCATGTTACCAATGCGCCAGGAAAGAGATACTAACAGGGGCAAGAATCTTCTCCAGAGCAAATAGAAAAAGATTTCCCTACAACTGGCACCTAAAGTGAGACTCTATTTACTATCCAGCACGTGTGGCATTTCTGTTCAGTAGCACTGAAAGACCCAGACAATTCTCTTATCATTCCATGTGTATTTGACTTTTTCATTACTCTGAATCTTGGAATTATTATTTATGTTTTTTAAATAATTTTTGTACATACAGGTATCATAACTGCACAGTTCAATCACTTCAAGCTGCATTATACAATTGCTACCACAATCACTTTAAAAATGTTTTTTTCTTTTTGAATGCCTTGATATCAGCCCCCCTTTGTCCCCTCCCTCCCCTCCATACACCCCAGGAACCCTTATTCCATATATATATATACACACATTCCAAATATATATTCCATATATATTTATACATATATATATATATGTGTATAAATGAGCTTCTTTTCCCATTCTTACAGAATAACACAAATTAAATCCATTGCATCACAGAATACTCTCAAATTGTGGGTGTTAACTTGAAAATGGTACTATATACGCGACTAATATGCTGAGTCTTCAAAATTCTTTGAGTGCAACTAATATTGGTAGTTAAATTTTCTGTTTTCCCAAGAGAATGCAGTTTCTCTTTAAAGCAACCCATTCAACCTATATCAAGGTTTTCTGGTGATTTGAGGTCATCTCATTCTAGCTTGTAAAAGTTCAGTACTATTTGTTTTCAAAAATGTCTCCCATGCTTTATCCAAGTCCTACCTTCTCTTCCTTATAATCATATTCTATATCTCTGACCTCATTCTTCCTGGGCAGGTTCCTCTGGCCTTGGGTTACGGGGAAACAATGAGGGAGATGTTAGAGGTCCAGCTAATTGATTTCTCCTCCTCAAGCTGCAGTCCTTCATTGCTTATTAGTTCTTGCTGTTCTCATTTACGGTTTGAGCTCAGTGGACGCTACATGGACGCTAATCCATGTAGCTCATCTAGACAGCTTCCACCCTATTGAGATTAAGTCATATCTTTGGTTAATAACCTATCTGACACTGGATAAAACATTGATGCTCATGCCTTTTGTCTCATGGTGTAGTGTTCCCAGACAAGGAAATGGATCTTACCTTTACCGGAAAAAAATCCTCAGGCTCATGGGAGAGTTAACTTCCTGTGAAGATATACAACTTCCTGGAAAGATATACATCTATAACACTGGAAAATAGGATGCCTTGTTTCTTGGCAGGCATCCACTGCCATTGCTTTTCCTTGATGCTCATTTCCCATTTTAATTCCACAAGGAAAGATCAGAAAAGATCAGCTGCTCCTATTTTCAGAAATTCCTAAATTTTGTGACCAGTATCTTAGTTTCTGAAATGTGATAAAAAGTAGTCTTATTTTTTTAATATAAAATATACCCAAAAGATGACTGCATTTTTCTTCTTAAGCTTTCTAAATTGTCATTAGTTCTCATGGAATGGCCTTGTTGATGCGCATGTTTCAGCAATGTTTACATGACTGCACTGAGCACACAAGCACACATTTTCACCTACTCACCTCAAGCATACACACCCTTACACACACTTACTCAGTCACATCTTGGGCCTCCCACTTCCAAGTTTCCATCGTTTTCAGCTACCATCTCTACCATCTCCGGCATCTTAATAGTGTGGCTTCAAAAGCAAGCAGTCAGCTACTTTCAGCCTCTTTTTCTCAATGCTTTCAAATACTTGAAATCCCCTTGTCTTGGAGAATTAAATGATATTGTGTAGGACATATGAAAAAAGTAACAATTTTGTTTTTACATTTTATGCACTTTCTAACACATTCTGGTACAAATGTATGATTCCAGGAGTATCTACCAGATTTTAGTACATATTTTAACCTACAAAGACTATGTTAATTTTCTGATCGATATGGTACTAGGGTTTTCAAAAAGTTCATGGAAAAAAGGAATCAAAAGATAATGAAAAATTTCCACGAACTTTTTGAAGCTTCTTCATATATGAAAGGGGCCCTGGTCGTGCAGTGGGTTGCTCACCAAGCTATCGGTGAAGCAAACCCACATGCCTCTCCGCACAAGAAAGATGAAGCAGTCAGCTTCTTCAGAGATGACAGCCTTGGAAACCCTACGGGCCATTGGATTGAGTGTCCAGTCATGGGTGGAGTTCCATGTGGATTAAAGAAGTGAAGGAATAAGAAAAATACGGAGAATAAGCCTGATGGGGCAGGGTGGTAAACAGAATGCAATTATTATTATTATTTCAACATAATATAAATTCCTACAGGTGTATTGGTTAGCCTGCTGAGCTGATAATGGAAATGTCAGTGGTCAGAAAGCACCAGACACTGATATAGAAAGATGTAGCAGTCACTGTCCACAAAGATTTCAGCCTTAACACTCCATGGTTCCCTACACGGAGTCTATGGGTTCAAATTGACAATAGTGAGTATTCTAAAAGGACGTGTGATCTGTTTTGTTGTGTGTTTGATTTCTTTTTAATGATAGTCATCATCATAAGGTTGTAGTGGTTTGGAGTTGAAATTTCCTTGGGGATTAATGAGGAGAACCTTTGTATATGCATAGTTGTGTTCTACAACATTTTTAAATGTCTGGTCAAATTCTGTCTTCTTTTTTTAATGGAATATTTATTTTTTATTACTGTTTTTAAGCATCTCATTAGCGTATAATTTACATATCATACAATTCTGTAGTTCAATCACATCAAGAAGAGCTGTACAGTAATTACTACAATCAGTTTTAGGACATTTTCCTCATTCGTGTGCTCAGCGTTATCATCTCCCCATTTAGCCACTCGCTCCCCTGCGGTACTCCTAATCAACCACTAATCCAGTGACAATCACTCTAGATTTACCTATCCTGGCTTCCATATATAGAAAAGGCATGAAAAACATAATAACCAAAAACAAACAAATAAAACAATAAAAGCTTCAAGTACAACCAAAAAAAGGAAGCAAAATTATTGGGGAAAAAAGAAATTTTAAATTGATCATAAGGGAAACCAAATTATAAGGTGCTAATCCTAAACCCAACTGTATCTGTAATAATCAACTTTCCAGAGCAAGGCTATTCAACTAGTTTGTCTATGGTCAGAGGGTGTTCACCAGAGGCTTAATCCGCTTGTATGTCCCCTCCCCTCTTTATTTTTTTAAACTGAAACAACTTTAAAATGGGTCAAATTGGATATCAAATGATAAAATAATACATTTTAACCAAACTAACTGCCACAATCAACTTTACAATGCTGCCTGTCTGATAGCAAGGCTATTCACATCCCTCAGCTATGTTTAGAGGGCATTCCCTGGAGGCCGAATCCAGCTGTGGACCCTGCAAATGGGTTTTGGACTTCCACTGTCATCCATAGCCATCTGAAAACCAGGTGTTCACAATTTAAACTCTTACACTATTCCTTATTTTTTATTTGGATTTTCTAATTTCCAATTCTTGGATCTCACAGACTTGTGTGCTTCTTCCATATGGACTTAGTTGATGTCTCACTTAGATAGCTGCTTCTTTAAAGACAAGCCTTTAAGACTCCAGATGATATTCTTTCTGGTAGCTTGCCACCATCTAGTTTCTTCACCACACTTTGTATAGCACCCATATCTTCAGCGATCGCTTCACGAGGACAAACACCAAGCAGGACCATATCATAAGAACTAAAAACAATTTATATGTTCTGGATATGAGTGTTTTATCAAGTATATGGGTTTGAAGATAGTTGTTCAATATTTCAACAGTGTTTTGAAGAACAAGGGTTTTAATGTTAAGCTCAGTTAGTTTTTTGCTTATTTGTTTGTTTTAGCATATTATCCTTTTAGTGTCCTAACTCATAGATGAATTCTTAATCTAGGGTTGTTGTTAGGTGCCATCAAATTGGCTCCAATTCATAACAGAAAGAGGCACTGCCTGATTTTGTGTCATCTTCACAATTGTTGTTTTTAGTATTAGGTTTGCTTGTTTTTTAATTCATTCACGCTTAATTCCATAAGAAAGGAGAAAAAAAGTTCATTTAAGGTTAATTCATTACAAATCTTATTTGAATTTCTTTTTCTTTAGATATGAAAACTATATTTAGATTTTATAAGATTTCTTCTGATTTATAAGAACAAAACATAATTTATATATATATATATATATATATATAATATCTGCTATCACCTAGGAGAGAATAGAACTGCCCTGTGGATTTCTGAGGCTGTAAATCTTTATGAGAGAAGA
>NW_022111364.1:1451-9229 GCF_000313985.2 Echinops telfairi | reverse complement strand
TTCTTTGTTATTGTTGTTAGTTTAATTTTTTTTTCTGTATATGAAACCCAGGATAGGTAAATCTATAGAGAAAGTATCTGGATTTCTTGGGGGGTGTCTCAGGGGATAAGGGTGGGCGGACTAATAGGGAACTAAAAACAATGAGTAAAAGAATGAAGAAGATATTTTAAAACTGTGGTGATGATTATACAACTCTTCTTGATGTGATTGAACTATTGATTTTTATGATAAGAATTATTTGCCAATAAAACCACTAAAAATGTAGTGTCTACTAAAAAATGACCAATGGATATAAGTGATAATCCAAAGTGCACGTAATTAACGACAAATTGAATGTTCTTCAAAACCTCATTGTAATGTAGTTAATTATTTAATATTGTCCTTCTAACCATAGCTATACATATTGTTATGGATTGTAAATACTGACTTATGGCTGTAGTCTGTTGAAAGGAGAACTAACTTCCAGTTTCAAGATGTCCCCTTAGTCAAGAGATCACAAGCAGTCTGCTTCATTAACAAAAACTGTAGGCTGATTTCATGGAATTAGCTGAGACGAGACCTGGCCTGTCCTAGATGCACAGAAGTGAGCAATGTACCCTGGGCCTATCTATTTGGTATCAGAAGCTTCACCTCTGTCAAAGGCCCTGATGTGAACAAGATGACAATTTTGTGATCTCCCCTTCTCAAGCAAGAAAGGGCAGAATACTAGTTTGTGACCAGAAATCTAGACAGATGATAATCAGCAATCAGATGCTAATTACTTCCCCCAAGATGCTAACCTAGGACTCCTGCAGACATCTTGGCAAGAGTCCTACAGTGATCCTGGGCCTGCCTAAGCCAGTGAGGGAGACTTTGATTTTCAGATGTTTCACATCTCTGGAGCTGTGCTGAGCAGCTTTGGTAAAGTCTTTTCTGTTCTCTTGTCTGTATCCTGAGCCTGGTTTATCTTTGTTTGACCTCCAGTTTGGGGGACTTGATCTAACACCTAATTGCCTGACCTGATTCACCAGTTTCCTTGTGAATAAACAGTACTGAGGAGGAGTTTAGAGAGAGGGGTCTGAACTTCAGATTTGGAATTTGACAGCCTCTGTAAACAAGTGAGCCATTTCCATAAATGTTCATGAGGTTTGCGTGACATTGCACCAAATTTGTAACCCTGGAGTGTGAGCAGATATTCTAAAGAGAGGAGCAATAGTGGATATAATAGATAGGGAAATGCTATAGCATTGTGGAAAATTCAGACATGTAGGCAGACTTTAAGCTCCACCTCATTGGTACTAGTAGTCTTGTATTAATCTTTCTAAAATAAATTAATTTAGCCCTATTCTTAGAATTTTTAAAAAACAATTCTTAGGATCCTCTAAATAACTAGTGTTATATACAACTCATAATTGCAACTAATTAGTTACAGAGAAGATAGCTTTTACTAGATTATCTTGAGGGGGAAATATATATAATATGACATTACAAAAATGCTAAAAAAGATTTCTTTAAAGTTTTATAACATAAAGCTATCGCTTTGATGAATAAGGCATACTTGTATCATGTTTTATCAAGCACTTCTTTGCCTGTGGGAGCTGGACTAGGACCAAGAAGCACCAAAGAATGAGTGCATTCCCATGTTGCTGTTGGTGCGGAATATTGACTACATGGTGGACTGCCAGGAGAACAAGCAAGTCTTAGAAGAAACACAATTAGAACGCTCCTTAGAATTGAGGGTAACTAGACCTTGCTCTTATTTTGGACATGCCGGTTGCAAAGACTAATCACTAGAAAGGGACAACATGTTTGATATATGAGCAGTGGAATCCCCCCAGTGAGATGGTTGGCACAATAATCAAAGCAGTGGGCTCAAACACAAAGATCATGAAGATGGCAGTACTTTGTTCTATGATCCAGAAGGTTCACATTATTTAGGAGTAAGTTAAATGCAACAAACGGCAACATGTGTGTTTGTTGAGCGTATACGACCCTATGCTATACAAACTGTACTACACGATACTGTATATATTATATAAAGTATGTACAATATAGCAGACATCGGGCTGCTAACCTCTAAGCCAGCAGTCAAAACCACCATTGGCTCCATGGGAGAAAGATGGGACTTTCTACTCCTTTAAACAGTTACACGCTCAGGAACTCACAGGGGCGGTTCTACCCGGTCCGATAGAGTTGCTAGGAGCTGGCATTGACTTGATGACAGTAAGTTACAATACTGTGCAGGAAAGCATGTGAAATCCCTGTGGTGGAATAAGGATTTATAGATACCACCGTAATCGTTGCTGAAAGGAACTTCAGTATGGAAATTGGAGATATGTTATGAAAAATGCCTTTAGTGGAAAATATGATCTATTAAACTAGATTTGAAATACATTAGTGGATTATGATTATACCACATTGAATATTCATCTATCAAAAGATATCACTAATTAATATGCTTTGAGTGCAATGGAGATTTGCTGTGAAGTTATTAATATGTAAGTTGTTTATTTCATGATTATGTTCTCAATGAGTCCATAGCTGGACTATCTCATTGGGAAAATCCATTCTCAAATCATTTGGAAATATGCAAGGAATTATATATTTTTTAAAAACTAAAGAATATCATTTGAATTTTCACTATAGGGTTCAAAAATTAACCATATCTACCTGAGCATGCTATATAGAAGCTTGCATGAAGAATTAAAATATAAAATAAGAAATAGTACTCTATTTTTATCGCTACAATTGTTGCTAGATGCCATCGAGTTCATTCCAACTCTTAAGGACCCTCGGAGCCACAGAATAAAGCATCGCCCCACCATGCGCCGTCCTCATAGCAGTCACGCGGGAACTGTGTGGCAGCCACTGTGTCAACCTGTCTCCTCGGTGGTCTTCTTGTTCATCAAGCCTCCACTGTACCCAGCATAATGTCCTTTTCCAGAAACATCTTTTTCTCCCAAAAATATTTTATTAGGAGCTAATCTAGCCATCATCCCATTACATCATTAATCACATCAAACAGTATTATACAATTTCTATCAAAATCAATTTCAAAACATTTTTTCCTTCTTGAATTCCTTGACATCAGCTCTCTCTTCCCCCTCCCACCTCCCCTGATGTCCCTCCAGGCACCATTATTCCAGTTGCTGTCTCTATGGGTTCATCTATCCTGGGTTTCATACACTGAAAAACATAGAAAAACACATAAAAAAGATTGAAGGCTACCCACAATGACAAAACACAATCGAGATAAACCCCAATATGAAACAAACAAACAAAACACAGAAGCTATTAATGCCAGATCAAGCCCCAAGTGCATTAGAGGAAAGTGCAAGTGGCCATGTTTTAATCATTCAAGTCAGATTTATCATTTTAATTTACTATAGTCTTCTCTCCAATACTCTCTATCTGACAACCAGGTTATTCCCATCCCTCAATTTGGTTAGAGAAAAATTACTGGGAGATATGCCCTGTGTAGATCTCACAAATATATTTGGGGCTTACATTGTCTGCATATCAAAGTTCTCACAATTTAAGCAGGTTTTGGATTACATAATTTACAATGCTTGGATCACTGATGTTGGTATGCCTCTTACATGTGGGCAGCGTTGGTTTCTCACTTAAATGGCTACCTGTGTGGAAACAAGCCTTTAAGACCCTAGACACTATTCTATCTGAGAGACAGGAACCATCTAATTCCTTTACCACAGTTTGCCATAATACCCATATCTTCCCTGTTTCCTTCATGAAGGCGAATATTGAGCATGGCCAAGTCACAAGAACTAATTGTTCTTAGATTAGAGCTAGGATTAAGTGTGAACCCAAGTCCATTCCTGAATCTAAGTTTTTTATCTGCCTCTGGCTCACCTTAGAAATATCCTTGTTAATTTATAGTAGAGAAAAAGGATCTTCTGTTTCTATTTTTTGTCCATGGCGCTAATTTTTAAAACACTATTCAGAGGGAGAGATTGAACAAGTGTGCTCTAACTACAGATCTCAATACCTGGATTATTCACTTGTATAGAATAGATCCTTACGTGACTGGGCACTTTTTACACAAACAGTGGGAGATAGTGGTCAGGTAAAACTTAAAATAATATTCATTGACTATGTCAATCATAAGTCTGAAAGAATAATACATATCTAAGTAGTAAATCAACGTTGGTCTGCCTATCGACAGTTCAATTTTCTTGGTATAGCTGTCTTCTGTTTCTTCATACATGTAACTTCAGTCTTTAGTCCTCAGGTTACAGATGTATGTGCGGGAGAAGCTAGTTCACCTAGGGAGATTTCTACATCAGTACCTCTGGTGTGCCCTTTGGAGTGTGCTGTGTCCACTGAAGATCCAGGATTCAATGCCCGAGTATTCTATGGCACGTGGCCTGGATCCCAAGGGTGTACATAAACTCAGACCAATGTGGTTATTAGGTGCATATTACCAGGCATGCTCCCTGCCGTTGGTCCTTAAGTGTATTATTAGTCATTATATTTGCTCCCCTAGGAAGTTGGTCCTCTCCCTTTTTTCTACCAAAAGACATGCACTTGTCTTCTCCCAGATGTCTGTTTGCTCACTTTCCCACCTGCTGAATTGACTTTCCCATCGGTGTCCCCATCACTCAGATTGGAATGTCTGCCAGTCTGGGGAACCTGCGTCATAACTTTGCACAGCAGCCACGAAATGATCATCTTCTCCTCCCGGTCTCTTGATAATTTATCTCAGCTGACACCCCTCCACCAAAGTGGCCTCGAGATGCTCACATAAAGAGCATGGGGCATGACTCATTGGCACCACTCGGGTTCTTTAGGACGCTGTCTGGCTGCTCTGGCCAGCAGACTGGAAGGACTGCGGGTCTGAGTCTGTGCTCATCCTGGCGCTTGTCCCTACAGGAGTGGACTCGGATGGTCTTTGGACTTGTGTGGTTGACGACCTTCACTCAGCATAATGCTTTCCAGATTCCTCCATGTCTTGAGGGGTTTCATGGTGTCATCGCTGATGTTTAGCGATGCAGAGTGCTCCATTTGTGTAGATATCGGTTTGTTTGTTTTCTATCCATTCTTCTGCTGATGGGTATGTGGGCTGTCTCCAACTTCTTGCTCTTGTGAGCTGTGCTGCAATATGTGCATGAACATGGGAGAGCCTATGTTTGTTCACCATCTAGCTTTTAATTCTGTGGAGCATATTCTAGGTGTTTTATGAATCACCATAAAGTTTTTCCAAAGTGGTTGTACATATTTACAAACCCACCAGAGTGTATGAGTTCAAATCTCCCTCCACGCCCTCTCCAGCATAGGCCGTCCTCTGTTGTGCTGTCTTTTTCCACTGGGCTGTGGTTAAGGGGGTTAGAGGGTATCTCGTTGGGTTTCCTGGATGGCTTACGAGCAAGCGTGTTTCCTCCTGTGCTTGTTAGCCATCTAGGTGCCATCCTTCTAAATTGTCTATCTAGGTCCTTTGTCCACCTTTTAAGAGGGTTATTTGATTTTTTTTTCTTGTTGTAGGATTGCAGTACTCTGTAGATACTAGCTATCAGTTATTTCTCCATTATGTCATGGGCAAATATCTTTTCCCAATCAATGGGCTCTCACTTTACTCTTTTATGAAGTCTTAATGGTGTACGAAAGTGGTTTTTTAAAATAGATTTGATTCATCTATTTTGTCTTCCACTGTGTGTGCTTCTTTTGTTATATCTGGTAGCCCATGTAGACCCTAAATTAGAGCCCTTACTTCAAACTGTTCCAAATTTTCTCATTGATGATCCTGATAGCGTTCACTTTTACATTAAGTCTCTGGTCTACCTTGAGTTCAATTTTTGTGCATGGGGTGAGGTATGGGTTTTATCTCATTCTTCTGCAGATGGATATCCAATCTTTCAACCACCATTTATTGAAGAGGGCATTCCCTCCCAATTTAATATTTATTAGGCCTTTATTGGAAATCAGTTGTTTGTAGCAGATGTTTTTATTTCTGGGTTTTCCATCCTGTTGGTCTATGTATCTATCATTTTATCAGTACCAGGTTATTTTGGCAACTATATAATATAAGGAGAGCAGCCAATCAATGGGTGCTGGTTGGGGTAGACTAGAGAAATAAATCCAGGGAGACTCACATATGTATAGGAAATAACTTTATATCAAAGATTAATTGTATATTGAGAAAACATCCCAGCCTAGCCCAGATCAAATCCATAAATCCAATATTGTCCCATATGTCTGACGCTAATCCAAAAGTTCCTCTTTAGACTCATGAAACACATGCAATGACATTGAATGCAGGAAGATCGCAGGCCAGAGAGTAGAAAGTCTTGGGGATACAGTGGTTGTGGAAGCATCTCATCTCAGCACTGCATGGGTCTCCTCATGGCTTCGCCAGTTCTAGGGCTCTGGCTCCATCAGCATAGCTCCATGTGGCTCGTCAACAGGAATGTCTCACAAGGAGAGTGTGCCACCTCCAGGGAGGAAGTCAGGAGTTCCCAGAATCCTCAGAAGGAGGTCACACCCACACCGAGGCCTCATTGGCTATGACAGGATACCGTTCACCCCTTCCCTCAAGTTGACAGTAGATTGTGTAACTGCCACATGATATTATTGTGTTTATGGCAAAGGTCCCTTATTTGGTGACACACCATTTCCCTGATTTGGGAGGGAATGTCTGAAGTACATCGTGGAGCTGTATTGGGATACTGTGCCATGCCCTCTACACCAGGATCCCAGGGTAGAAATACGCTATAGGAATGGAGGCCCAAGGTATAGCAAGATTTGTAATCAGGTGGAGGTGTAAGCAGGTAAGTCCCAGCCCTGGCAAATCACAGAGCTGAGACAGGGGAATGTACTAAGACTCACTGGAATACCAAATTCTAGGCTCTCTGAAAGAAGAGTTTTGTTTTGTTTTGTTTTGTTTTTTATAAAAGGAAAACAAATCAAAGTTTCTCTTGAAATACCCAGAGTACAGGTTGTGTATCTGTTAGATTCTGGTTGAAGTTGGTCATTTGCTGAGGATCTTTAGCTAGAGGCCATTCGAGCTGAAGTCTTCTAAGCAGAGGGAAAGTGAATCGGATGGAGATTCTAGCCTTAGAGTTCTGTTCTCCGCACAGGGTTCTCAGAGATAAGAGAGCCTTAGAGTTCTGTTTTCCACAAAGGTGGCTGAAGTCACTAGGTAAAAAATGGGGGTTCTAATTGGAGGGCAGTCTGAAAGGGAAGAGTCCTGCCCACCTGAGGGTTGCTGAGCCAGGGGAGAGGCTCCCAGAGGCCTGCTGCTATGCCATGCTCTGCTGCGGTTCTCAAGGGGTGAAAAAGTGAGGTGGGAAAGCCAGATTATTCCTGAAGTTCTGATAATTAAGGTCATGTGTGTGATTCCCCAGAAATCGGGTTTCTAGTTGTTGGTATCTGGCTTGAGGAGGGAGAGTTCTTGGTAGGAGACTCTGAGTGATGATCTCTTGATAATATGTCCTAAGTACATGAGAATAAAATCTTGCCATCCTTGCTTCTAATAAGCATTCTGCTTGCATTTCTGCCAAGTCAGATTTGTTTATTCTTCTGGAAGTCCATGGTATTTTCAATATTCTTCGACAAAGCCATAATTCAAAGCTATCAGTTCTTCCATAGACTTCCTTAATCACTGTCCAACATTTGCATGTATATAAGGTAATTGAAAATCCGTAACTTGGGCAAGTGATTAATATAATATACATCACTACAATGTTGCTTACTCAGCAGAGATAATTCTTGAATTACTCTGCATAGAGTCAAAATTTATTTTTTTATTTTTAGAATTTCTCTAAAGAAATATAGTTATATAGTTA
>NW_022111364.1:0-1351 GCF_000313985.2 Echinops telfairi | reverse complement strand
TAGCAAGCCCACGTGTGCAGGGTAGGACTGCCCCACAGGGTTTTTAAGGCTGTAATTTTTTGAAACTTTTTGTGTGAGTTTGAATTGCCAACCTTTTGACTGGTAGTTGAGTGATCAACAGTTTTCACTACCCATAGACTGCCAATTCATTAACTATAAATCATAATTAATCATATTTTCCAGAGAAGTAAACAGAATGACAAAGGTTAGGTGTTGACTAATGCATTGGTGACTAAGCCAGAGTTTAAATTAAGGTCTACATGGAGATTAAAGCTGCTATACTTTACTTCTCACCAGGTTAACTTGGTCTTCAGGGGACATTTGAACTAATGGCTGTGTCCAACACTAATGTTATTCACATAGATCTTGAATTTTATATCACAAAATTTTTTATTTGTATCATTCAGTCATTTTATCCTCCACAAATAGAGAAATTATGCCTTGTTAATTTAGACTTTCAAGGTCTGGCACATAATAAGAATTTAATAAATATTTACCAAATTTTACCTCTTACCCTTGATAGAACAGGACACTTAGAGAAGTCAAGTTTTTTGTGTAAATTTTATTAAAGAGATGCCCTACACTCCTCTTCCATGAAGCCATTATACAAGCATTTCATAGTCATAACAATGGACACAAGCATCCCAATAAACATAAAGAGGATGCAGAAATGGGCAGAGTTTGATTCTGGCATCTATAGGTTGCCAGGAGTTGTCACCAACTCAGAGGAAACTAACAACCGTACGCACCTCCCGTTTCCCCAGGCTGCTGTGAGCTCAACCCTTTCTTCTTTGTGCCAAGGTTCTTGTGGCCCCTTTTCTCTTTCGAATCCTCTACATCACCATTGGCATGTGCATCTAATCATGATGTCTCTCACTTTCCTGCTGCCTCCATATTTTATCCTATTGTTCCCACCTCTGTAACACCTCATTTATTCTTGTTTAATTCACTACACTTGTTTAATTCACTAATTGAAACCAGAGGGATTCAAATTTCAATAACTGATACCTAGTAAGAACAAAGATGCTAATTCTATTAAATGCATTTCCAAAGAGGTTGAAAAGATTGACTCTGATTATACTCTATCTTTCGTCTAGTACTTAATATGCTTTGCTAATTTCGATACAATGAATGTCCCACCGCCCCTTAAATTGTAGTATGATTTTCAGGATGGCATTGTGTCATATTTTCTCTCCCTCTTTTGCAGCATATATCAGGGTAGATCATGCATAGTAAGTGCTCAACAAATATTTATTGAATATTCAATTTTCTTTAAAATTTTGATGTTTGTGAATATAAGAAGGTTCACTTGAGTGAGCTGCTTATAAAAAAATTAATCATGTTATATTTC
>NW_022111363.1:10506795-10509421 GCF_000313985.2 Echinops telfairi | reverse complement strand
AAAAAACAATTAGGGTTGGACACCAGGCAAAAATTTCACGAAGACAAAACTTTGTCTGCCGGACTAAGACATATTATTAAACAAACAAACAAAAACAACAAAGGGAGCATGAAAATAGTGAATATATGGTAGTCTTAAGGTGCCCATTATTGTGTACCCTCTGAACGAAAGTCCAATGACTTCCAAACCCGTGACTTTGTGCTAGCATTCATCCACTTCTCACACTAGGGCATTTTGGTCTTTGGTACTAAGGGTCACATTTGCTCCTTTAATCTGCTACTGGTGTGGTTAAAATAAAGTTGGTTTACTTAGTGGGGTTTCCCAATTGGATCCTTCTGGTGTGGCCTGTGAAGCATGCTGTGCACCTCGAAAAGACAGAATCTAAAATCCAGGTTGCTTATAGCAAGTGACCTGGATAATCCAGGACTGAATGAAACTTGGTAAAAAAATGCATTAGGAACCTAATCTTCTCCCATTGGGAGAGGGTGGGGGTGGGGTGGGTTGTTTATATAAGTAATGTTAAGCATTTTTCTTAATGGCAGATTGCCCATCCTGGTTTACCCACCAATGGAAGTGAAATACCCTTCTTAGAGACAGACATAGCCCTCCTCCCTTGGTCTCGAATTTCCTTTGAAATCCACTGAGCACCCTTGAAGGAGTGGCTACTGTTTTGGTCTTCTCCCTCTTCCTGTGAGGAGAAGCCTCCTCTGAAGAAACGGTTTTTTAAAATATACTTATTTTAAGAAGTTTTTAAATTGTAGGAGAAGGTCAGTCAATTCAATCCAGTTCAAAATAAGTGCTCTAATATTAAGCTTATTTAAGCTTAAATTTAAGCTCTCATATTGGCACTTATTCTGATCTTGGATTTTATTGTTAATAATCCTTTGATCACACTGGCTGGTGTGCTTCTTCATTGTGGATTTAGCTGACACCCCACTTGTTTAAAGACTAACATTTAAGACCTCTGACACTATTCTTTGTGATAACTGGCACAACCATCTGATTTCTTCACCACATTTGCTATTGTACTCATAACAGCGATCACTTCACGAGGGCAAATATTGAGCCCTCACTTTTTGTAAAATAAGAGAGTGATAGGTGGAACATAAACATTAGGCAGACACACTACCTCATTGCTTGGGAGACCAGATTAAAAGATTACAAAACCGGAGAACAGATGCCTGCCTTTGTCTTGAAGTTCAGCCTTATACTAATGATCTCATGCAATATTTGTCCTTTTGTGATTCATTAACTTCATTCAGCATAATGTTTTCCAGGTGTGCAGGTCTGTCCAGGTCATGAGGTATTTCATTAATTTTTTTTCCTGATGCATACATAGTATTCTATTGTGTGGGTACCAACGTTTCTTTATCCATTCTTCTGTGGGTACTGTTTTGCTGTTCCAAAGGTCTTGTGGTCTTTCCGTTCCTCACAAGTGGCACTATATCTGACTCACTGGCTCCTACTATTCATGAGGTTTTCAGTTTCTGACAGTATTTCACTTCTAGTCATAAGATTTTTAGTGGCTAATTCCTTAGAAGTGGACAGCTGATTCCTTCGTGATAGTCTGGTTTTAGTCTGGAGGCTCTGCTGAGAACAGCCCACCGTGGGTAACCCTGCTGGCTCTTGAAATACCAGTGACATTGCTTCCAGCATCACAGCGGCGGTGCTGAAGGAAGAAGTCCAGGCTGCCCTGAAGGCATTAGCCAAAAACAAGGCTCCAGGAATTGATGGGATACCAAAGAAAATGCTTCAACAAGCTGATGAAGTGCTGGGAGCACTTACTTATCTATGCCAAGATACTGAAAAGCAAGATGCTACTTTGAAGCCTAAGCTATACATGACCCAAGCAAGGATATTTTTAATCACCTAATATGCATGTGGAAGTTGGACACCGAATAAGGAAGAATCGATCAATTTAAGTTATGGTTCTGGACAAGAATATGGAAATTACCACGAACTGCCAAAAGAGCAACAACAAAAATCTGTCTCGGAAGAAGTGTAACCAGACTTCTCCTTGGACGTGAGGATGGTAAGACGTCATCTCACATACTTTGGACATGCTACCAGGAGAGACCAGTCCGTGGAGAAAGACGTTGTGCTGGGGAAAGTAGAGGGGGAGGGAAAAGAGCAAGACATTGGACAAAATGAATCGGCGCCATGTCTTCAGTGATGGGCTAGAATGTGACAAGACTTGTGAGGGTGACACAGGACGGGGCAGTGTTTCCTTCTGCTGTGCATACGGTCCCTCTGAGTCAGGACCAACTGGGAGGCACAACAACCACAACCACAACGGGCGTGCATCCATTCCTTTAGCCATGTTCACTTTAAAGATTCAGTCTTTGCTCTTTGTGTATTGTGATGTTTTTCTTGGAACAGTGGAATTTTGTAGGTGTTAACGTCCTCAGTTTTCCCCAGTATTTTGTATTCTTGTCCACATGCCTTTCTACCAAATTTTTGTTTGTTTGTTTTAGAACCTTTGTACTGCCAGAAGAAGCGAGCTCCTAGCACAATCACTACGGATTTGGTAGGCGCAATTGTACAGTGATAATAAGTAAATATTATAGTAAAGTTATAGAGAGCATGAGAGATAAAAGAGATATATAGAAATAAATGGAGTCAGACA
>NW_022111363.1:10505199-10506301 GCF_000313985.2 Echinops telfairi | reverse complement strand
CCCCCACAAGTCCCCCTTTTGTTTTATATATAAAATTTAAAAGAGCCACAGTGGCCACATGGTTATTTTCTATACATTGAAAACTGCCGAGGCAAAACTTTATGATCCAATTGATATAGCCAAAAATTCAGGCTTATATAAACATTTTGAATCCAGGCGCTGGGGGTAAAGTCCCCTAATGCCCATCTACAATTAGAGGAGGGTATGAGAGATTGGGTACCACAGCAGGGAGAAATAAAGCCAAATAGGAACGTTTGCCTCTATAGTTAAAGCTGCCGGCCACACAGCAACCAGCTATGTGCTTGTAAGAGACAACCTCAGAATCAGCACCATAAAGGAGGGTGAAGTAAGGAGCAATGTCATGAGAATGTGATTGGGACTCACCTACGGCTCACAAGGGCAGAGGTCCCCCTCCACCACTAGAAACCTAGCCTCCCAGGCTCCTCTGCGAGAAAATGAAGGATTCGTCCTTAAACACTCTCTTCCCGTTCTCTGCTCCTCACGTTCTCTGCTCCTCGGTGTTTGCCTTATGCGCAAACTTCAAAAGTGCCATAGAGGCTGTATGATTCTCTTTCACACGCCTTAGCTTTCTATAGAAGCAACACATTATAGCCAGGACAAAAATTGTGATTATGAGCAGCACTGATAGGCTGGAACCCAGGCTATGAGAAATACTTTGAGCCCAAGCACAAGGATCCAATCCTTCCATGCCATCCACCAATTGCTTAATTATATCAGAGCCAGGAGATGCCTCAAGCTTGTCTTTGAATGTATAGAAAATATCCTTTTTAAGCTGAATAACACCTAATGAAATGTTTCCCTCAGACCCTTGCAAATGTTTTTTGATCAAATCCCAATTATGCAATGTTACAATATACAGGTAAGGAGTTACACAGAAATCAGTTACATTTCAATCACATTACAGCATTAATTAACAAGTTTAAAATTTTGATCTTTCAGCAAAGCAGCAATCTGTAGTAGTAGTCCAATCATTATTGCATAAAATGTTCAAAATCTTGATCTTTAAGCAAAGCAACAATCTGTAGTAATAGTCCAGTCACTATTGTATAAAATGTTCAGTTATGATAGAGTTCCAGAGTTT
>NW_022111363.1:10502215-10503259 GCF_000313985.2 Echinops telfairi | reverse complement strand
TTGGAAATAGCATCTTCCAGTCGGGACACAAAGTCAGCATAAGGCTCATCATTCCGCTGTCTTATAGCCCTGTAACTCGGCTCTCTCTCTTCTGATGGAATTAATCTCTCCCAGGCCTTTAGACAAACTTCCTTAACTTGTTCAAAAGTCTGATCATCAAAGTTTAACTGTGCCTCAATTGTGATATAATTCTCATCTCCTAGTAGCTGATGAACCCCTATATCTATGCCTTCTTCTGCGTTTTTGTGAGCCCTAGCTTGAGCTGCCTCGTTCCATAGCATCTGGAATTGCAAAGATTCTGAAGGGGAAAAGCATACTTTCGTTAAAACTTTCCAGTCTGCTGGGATCCAATAATCTATATCTGCCATATTCTTGACCATGCCAATTACAAATGGTGAATCTGGGCCATAACTAGTTACTGCTTGCTTAAGATCTTTCAGCAGCTTGAAGGGAAAGGCAGCATAATGCCGTTCTTGATTCCCTTCAGGATGCTGATCATCAGGCTCCCTGTCTATAATTCTAACGGGATAAGCCATTCTGAATTCTAAATCTGCTTTGTGAGCTATACTTTTCTCCATCCTTGACATCAAAGGTGCCTTTCTGTTCCCTAACTCTTTGTTTCTCACTTTCCTAGCTTCACTTTCTGATTTAAATCTCTCTATTTGCATCTCTTTGGATTTAGCCTCTTCTCCTCCAGGACTTGCTTGCTTGATAGTATTGTGATTCTCCACACTATATTCTGGTGGGGCAGATGGTTCCACTCTGCTATCTCCTGATTCAAACTTCACCTTCTCAACTACTCCCAAAATGTTCTCATCTGCTTGAAATCCGTTCTGATTGCTTTTTATCTGACTTAAATCTGAGTAGCTTAGAAGTTTCTCTCTGTTCCGTTGGTGTTGCTCCTTAGCCCTCTCACCCTGCAGCGGTTCCAACACTGCCTTAATCTGTACCCACAGCTCCCAGGCCTCCATGGGTATGCTCTGTCCTTCCCTGTGAGCTTTTCTTAAGTTAATGACTACCTTATCCCAGATCTCCATATCAAAG
>NW_022111363.1:10497277-10500412 GCF_000313985.2 Echinops telfairi | reverse complement strand
TTTTTTTTTGTATTTGTGAGAGGGATGAAATGATGGTCTGTTGATACCAGCATCTGCTCACAGTCCTCAACAATAGGCATGATTTTTATTAGCTTGGACTCATGATCACTTCCTCTTAGGTCTGCAAAAGGTGCAGGTTTATTCAGTGAAAATGAAAGACACAAAACACCTGAGGAAATGCATGGCAGATGCCAGTATCAGGAATGCTGGACATGCTACTGTCATGCACACTGCCGTTCACTGTGCAGCTTCTTGAACATATCATGTATGTGTCAGCCTGGGTAGATTAGAGAAACAAATCCACAGAAACTCATATATGTATATAAGAGGGAGTTTTATAGAAAGGGTAAGTGTACACTCAGAAAGCATCCCAACCCTATCCAGTGCAAGCCCCAAAGTCGGACAGCTCAGATGTCTGACACCGATCTACAAAGCCCTCCTCAAACTCTAAAAACACACAATGACACTGAATGCAGGAAGATCACAGGCCAGTGGGTAAAAAGTCATTGAATCCAGTGGTGGCATAAGCATCTCAGCGCTGGCAGGGGTCTTCACATGACTTCTCCAGCACCAGGGCTGCATCAGGGTAGGTCCATGTGGCTTCTCCTCAGGGATGTCTCACAAGAAGTGAGCCTTGCCAGCTGAAGCAGGGTACTAGCTAAGGCAGCTGCACATTGGTCTGACCAGCAGAGAGCAAGAGACCTGAGAATCAGAAGGGCAAGGTTCACCGAGCCATGTATCTCTTTGCCCTTCAATTAATCTCACATGTGTTTATCATCCAGGTTGGCACAATAAACATCAACTATCTCATCCAGCGACTGGTCTATCCTGATAACATGTCCAAAACATGTCCAAAGAAGTCTTGCCATCCTTTGCCTCTAAGACAGTATGTGCTTCCTTATACAGATGCAAATACAAATACCTTATGGATCCTGCCATTTTTCTTCTTGGTGGATACTTTGAAGAAATAAAGAACAAAACACGAACAGACATGTACACCCATGTTTATTGCAGCAATTTCTACAACAGCGAAAATATGGAAACAATGGAAAACTGACTCTAGAGGAATGGCTAACCAATCTGGCACATTCATACAATGGAAATTGTGCAACATTAAAAAGCAATGATGAATTTGTTAAGCACCTTAAGACATGCACAAAATTAGAGACCATTATACTTGGCAAAGTCACTAGTCAATCTCATGAAGATAAATATTTTATGACACCATTAACAAAAAGGAAAGGAAAGAAAAAGAAGAAAATGTTCACCCCAAAGGATAAGACTTTAAAAGCTACGAAGGGGCCAGGGGTGGTGGTGCGGAGAGGGGGCAGAGAGAGGGCTGGAGTAGGAAATGATGGAGGAGGGCGGAAAACAAACAAGCCAATAAAGACATAACGAAGGGCGTCTAATGGGAGGCTGTTACTGGCTGGGGTGGAGGAGATGGCCCGTGCAGCTACATAGACTATGTTCTTTGTAACTACCATACTCCACAAACACAATGGAAACAGAAATAAAAACCCAAATAAATAAATAGAGTTAGAATGAAAAAGCGACACAAGAGTCACAGGCTTACAAACTCTCCAAATTCCTTACCCATCAGATGTAAGCACACGTCCGAGTGGCTCTAAAAGGAGGACAAGTAAAACTGAACTGGGCTTGGATTCCTTAGTGATATACAAGTTTGTTACTAACTAACAACTAACTAACTAACTAACTAACTAACTAACTAACTAACTAACTAACTAACTAAGATGAATGAAAGACCTAAATGTAAAACCTGAAACTGTAAATATCATTAAAGAAAAAAAATAGGGAGAGACTTGTTCCTTAAATAGACTATAAGACATTACCCATGTGATTAGACTATGGAATGGTATGATGTCTGAATTAGCTCCTGATAAAATGGTTTGGGAAAAAAATCCCCACAAATATATGAACAGTAGATAAAATAGATGACCGGGACCTTCTAAAATGAATTCCTTATGCGCATCAAACACATTCTCCAGAAGAGTAAAAAGACAACCTACAGATTGGGGGAAATGTTAACCATGACATATCTGCAAGGGACTAATCTTAAAAAGCTACAGAAAACTTTCAGTCCGCAACCAAAAAAGACGATATTCTACATCCTACTGGAGACCTTAAGTCTTGTGAGAGGCCATGTAACATGTAACTATTGGTTGCTACTCCCCATGTGCCGCAAGAAGAGTGAAGAAAGTCAAATGCGTATGGAAACAATTAGTGCAAAGCACTGATGGACCATAGGGACTCCAGCCTCCACCACCCGAAGACAAGAAAAACTGGATGGTACCTGACGACCACTACTGATTTCTCTGAAAGGGGTCACGATAGAGAGTCCTGGATGGAGTGGGAAAAAACATGGACACACCTCAGAATAACAAGACCAGGTTGACTGGTCTGAAGGAGATGAATGGAGGTTGAACGTGATAATGGGACAGGAAGAAAGTAAAAGGAAATAGAGGAAAGAACTAGCAAGCAAAAAGACATCTATAGATGTATAGATCTATGTATACATATATACATAGACATGTATATATGTAAATATATTAATATATAATGATAGGGATATAGGTCTCTGTATATATATTTATAGGTTAAGTATTAAGGAAGCAGATGGACATTGGGCCTCTACTCAAGTCCTCCCTTAGTGCAAGAGCACTTTGTTCTAATAACCTGGCATTCTGTGATGCTCACCTTTCCCACACAATTGCAGAAGGCAAAATGGGTGCATCAGCTAATGTGGTGATAAAAGCTGAGGGTGCCCGGCTATTATAAGGTATAGTGTCTGGGGTCTTAAAAACTTGAAGTTAAACAAGTGGCCATCTAGCAGGGAAGCAATAAAACCCACCTGGAAGAAGCACACCAACCTGTGTGATCCTGAGGTATTGAAGGGATCAGGTACCAGGCATCAGAAGACCCAAAACAAACAACCATTTTGATGTGAATTAGGGGGGTTGGAAAGGAGACCCAAAGTCCATCTGTGGACAATTGGACATCCCCTCACAGAAGGGTTACAAGGAAGGGACAAACAAGCCAGGGTGCAATATAGCACTGAAAAAAACATACACCTTCCCTCTAGTTCTTTAATACTCTCCCACCCACACACACACTATC